>NW_006969293.1:0-667 GCF_000164805.1 Carlito syrichta | reverse complement strand
TCAGGGTAACCTGGCATCCCAGAAATAATCTAAACCATGCTGCAGGCCCCAGGGGCCACCCCTGTGCCACAGAGAGGCTCTTCCTGGCATTGGGCTGTGGCCTTTTCCTCCTCTGGGTACTTTGTGGGGTGACTTTTGTATATTGGGTCCCTTGGCCTGAACTTCCTGGCCCCTGGGTGCTGCATTTCCCCCATCAGCCTTCCAGTGGCAGAGACCCTGTGACCTCTGCTGGTTTGACCTATCCCCACACTGCAGGGTTTTACCCATTCAGCCTTCTTTATTTGTTTATTATTTATTTATTTTTTTGAGTTGGAGCCTCTCTCTGTCACCCAGGCTAGAGTGCAGTGGCCCAATCATGGTTCACTACAGCCTCAACATCAGGGTCTCAGACAATCCTCCCATCTCAGCCTCCTGAGCAGCCTGGACTACAGCTGCATGCCACAACACCTGGATAATTTATTGATTTTTTTTTGGTAGAGATGAGGTCTTGCTATATTGCCCAGACTGGTCTCAAAACTCTTGGTCTCAGGCAACCCTCTTGCCTCAGCCTTCCTAAGTGGTGGGATTACAGGTGTGAGCCTCCGTGCCTGGCCTCAACCACTTTTATTTCTTGTTCTGGCTTATTGATACTAGAGGGATGGTGGGGATGGGGAAAGTTCTCTCTTGG
>NW_006969291.1:1866-3110 GCF_000164805.1 Carlito syrichta | reverse complement strand
CCGGTAAATGAGAATGCCTAGAACCGGATTACCTTTAATTCTCAGTAAGATGCCCTGATTTTTTCTTTCGATTTGGATTCCAAATTCAGTATATCAAAAGACAGACGCCCAGAAGTTTCCTAGGTTCGTGCATTCCATGATTCCTGGTTACCATTAAAAGTATGTAGTAAACATTTGGCAAGTTCAAAAACCATTTCCCGTCTCAAATAAAAAGAGACACGGAAAGGAAAATATTACAGGGTTCACCTTAAGACCAGAGTTACATCCAAATATGACAAGAAGATTCTTTTTGTCCTGGAATCTGACCTTATTCGTTTTGAGGAACCTAACGGACTTGGAGTGCCCAATACCATTTACAACTTTTAAGAGGACTAGAATGTTGCTGGAGTCCTGAAATGACCGATTCATAATATCCGAGGGCTAAATTGCTCTGAAACATTTGGGGAGCTCGAAGATCTGTTTCTTGTTCTTCCCGTATCAGACAACCTGGGAATTTTTTTGTTTGAGGACTCGTACAACAATGATTTTTTTTTCGCACATAGTTGGAGGCAATGTAGTGTCCTGTATGTGAGGACTCTGTTTCCCTTGATTCTTGTTTCAAAACCCTGATTCTTGTTTAACCCTTAGTAAAAAGTCATGTAGACTTTTTGATAGAGGAACCGTGGAAAACAGATTTCTTCTCTTTCATTAGTAAGAGGCCATGTAGTTTTCTGTGTTTGAGGATTGGTATTACCCACATTCATGCCTCGATTTCCTGATTCTTCTTTAGCCGTCAGCAAGATGCCCTGTAGATTTTCAGGACTGAGGACTCATATAACCCAGATTACTTATTTTTAGTAACAGCTGTGCAGTTACCTGTATATGAGTACTCCTGTTCACAGATACATGCGTCGAAAGCTTGATTCTTGTTTAGATCTTAGGAAGACGCCGTATACTTTTTTGGAGATTGAGAATACATGTAACCCACATTCCTTATACTTTGGAAGAAAATGTCAGTGCATTTGCCTGCATATGAGTCTTTCATTTCCCTAGTTTATCTTTCAAAACCCAAATTCGTGTTAAGCCCTTAGCAAGAAACCCTGAAGTTTTATTTGGATGGAGGACATGAGTAAACCAGATTCCTTATTCTCCTTTAGCAATAGACAGTGCAGTTTCATGTATATGAGGACTCCCATTATCCAGATTCCTACTCCCAAACCTGAATGGTGGTTATCTCTTAACAAGACGGTCTGTAGGTTTTTGGG
>NW_006969291.1:0-761 GCF_000164805.1 Carlito syrichta | reverse complement strand
TCTGCTTATGAGGACTGATATTATCATGTTCCAACTTCTAAACCTGATTCTGTTTAGCCCACAGCAGATGGCCTGTTGATTTTAAGGACTGAGGACTGCTATAACCCCGATTCTTTTTCTTCCTTGTTAAAGGGGCTGTGTATTTTCCTGTATATTAGGACTCTCATTGGATACATCCTGCTTCAAAACTCTGATTCTTTTAGAACGTTCCAAGATGCTCTGTAGACTTTCGGGATTGAGGACTCGTGTATCCCTGATTCCTTATTCTTTTTAAGAAAAGGTCACATAGTTGCCTGTAAATAAGGACATCATTTTGTCGATTCATGCTCGAAAACACCATGATTCGTGTATAGCCCATAGCAAGATGAACTTAAGCTTTTTTGGGATTGAGGACCCGAGTAATGCAGATTCCTTATTCTTACTTAGCAATAGGCCGTGAAGTTTCCTGTATGTGAGGACTCCCATTACCCAGATTCCTACTTCAAAAATCTGATTCGTGGTTTCCACTTAGGAAGACGGCCTGTAGTTTTGGGACTGAAGACTCATATAAGGAAGATTCCTTATACTTCCTTACCAATATGTCGTGTAGTTTCCTGTATATGACGACCTCCATTACCCAGCTTCCTGCTTCACTCTGCTGGATGCTGAGACAGTTCCTGATGACCGAGTACTCCAATTTTGTGAATATCATGAGAAAGAAGTCCATAATGTTTTTTGGGAACTGGAATCCAAGATTCCTGGTTCCCCTTCACGAGACCTGG
>NW_006969290.1:0-1044 GCF_000164805.1 Carlito syrichta | reverse complement strand
GAAAATACATTTCAGAAGGCCCGGGGGGAAGTACATCCTAATGTATTTCTCAAAGTGAAGACGTAAAACAGGAAAGCTTTCTCACTGTGGGTACTATGCAGATGCCACCTGCCCTTGTGTTGGCATCAGAAAACGTTCTTTCTGTAGCTTTAGAGTTCTTTGGTCACTGCTGTTAACTGAGTAGGGGTGGGAGATTGAGTAGTTTTCAATAAACGGTTTTCCCAGGATCTCTACTTCCAAGATTGTAAGATAGCTAAATGAGTTTGCTGGTTTTCTCCCATAGAAACGACCTCTAATATTTATTTCCTGAAGCACACCTTTATTTATTTTCTCCTCCCTTATATGCTTAAAGAGGGAGTGCAATAGTCACATGGAGCCGGGCTCGGTGGCTCAGCCTGTAATCCCGCGCCTTTGGGAGTCTGAGGTGAGTGGATTGCCTGAGCCCGTGAGTTCGAGACTCGCCCGGGCAACTTGGCTAGACCTCATCTCTACAATAAATCAAAAAATCAGCCGGGTGTGGTAGCGCATGCCTGTAATTCCGGCTATTTGGAAGACTGAGGCGGAAGGATCGCCGGAGCCCAGCAGGTCGAGGCCGCGGTGGCCGGGAGTCTGGGCAACAGAGTGAGACTCCAACTCAAAAAAAAAAAAAAAAATAGTCACACGGTATTACACAATAAGAGTTCTTCCCTGGCATCAAGCATGGCTGCCTTGTAAATGTGTGTTGTTTCCAGTCTGTTTCTAGAATCCTTAAATTCTGACCACAGCCTTCCACTTGCCCCCTTAGGGTTGACTGCTGATCTTATTCTTTCAGTATTTGGAACTCATTCCCTGTAGGTAGTTATCCAAAATGAGCCAGTGCCTGGGTCATTTCCTAGGATGTGCAGTCAACAACAACTGGACTTTGTGCAAACCCACTTTCTCATAATGCTTGTCAGAAAAATCTCAGCCAGATGGGTTAGACTGGGTCATAAATCCAGTGTCTGCTGTGATTTGTAATCAAATTTCTTTGATGCTTTGATTCCAAGTCAGCACAGCTCACACTTA
>NW_006969289.1:0-627 GCF_000164805.1 Carlito syrichta | reverse complement strand
TGAGAACATAACAGAAGTCATGATCACACCTCTCTCTCAGTACAGTTACAGATCATGGGTTTGTGCACATGTGAAATGGGTTCACAGGGGCGTGTGATGCCAGGGTCTGTGCCTGACAGGAGCCATTTCCCTTTCTGATCTGGACCATGAGATCTGGGGTCTGAAATCCGAGAGAGAACTTTCCCCATCCCCACCATCCCTCTAGTATCAATAAGCCAGAACAAGAAATAAAAGTGGTTGAGGCCCGGCACGGAGGCTCACACCTGTAATCCCACCACTTAGGAAGACTGAGGCAAGAAGGTTGCCTGAGACCAAGAGTTTTGAGACCAGTCTGGGCAATATAGCAAGACCTCATCTCTACAAAAAAAAAAAAAAATCAATTAATTATCCAGGTGTTGTGGCATGCAGCTGTAGTCCAGGCTGCTCAGGAGGCTGAGATGGGAGGATTGTCTGAGACCCTGATGTTGAGGCTGTAGTGAACCATGATTGGGTCACTGCACTCTAGCCTGGGTGACAGAGAGAGGCTCCGACTCAAAAAAAAAAAAAACAATAAATAATAAACAAATAAAGAGGGCTGAATGGGTAAAACCCTGCAGTGTGAGGATAGGTCAAACCAGCAGAGGTCAC
>NW_006969288.1:0-7046 GCF_000164805.1 Carlito syrichta | reverse complement strand
TAGTCCTACAAAGAAAAGAAACATGCACTATGAGAATGCATGACAGAGGCAGGGAGGGCTTCCCTGAGGAAGTGTTGTGTGAACTGAGAGATCAGAACAATGAGTTGACCAGGTGCAGTGGCTCACACCTGTAATCTCAGCCCTTTAGGAAGCTGAGGTGGGAGGATCACTTGAGCCCAGCAATCTGATACTAGCCTGGGAAACATAGCAAGAACTTGTATCTGTTAAAAAAAAATAGCTGGGCATAGTGGCACACACCTATAGTGCTAGCTACTTGGGAGGCTGCAGCAGAAGGATGACCTGAGTTCAGGATATTGAGGCTGTGGTGAACCATGATCCTGCCACTGCACTTCAGCCTGGGTGACAGAGTGAGACACCAACTTAAAAAAAAATTGAACAGTGAGTTGACATTACCTAGGTTACCTGGTGATAGTTGTGATCGGTTGTAGTGTTTTGCATAAAGTGAACTTGCAGGATAAGGCCCAATGGAAGGAGCCAATGGGTGTATTTGTGAAGAATTACAAATAAGTGAGTGAGGTTAGAGTGCATAAAACAGAGAGACCACAAAGGGGAAGTAGGGAATAGGGAGGAAGGCAAGGGTGAAGTCATTTAAGGCCCCATAGATCTTGTGAAGATTTGGGACTTTATCTTAAAAACTTCGGAAAGCCACTGAAGGTTTAAGCAAGGGATGTAGAAGTGATTGACCCAAGTCTGATAAACTTCTGGTAACAAACAAAGACTGGAAATCTGGTGCCCCTGTTGTAGTTTGTCACACCTTGATAAACATCCTCCCTGGCATGTTTCCTCCCAGGGACAGACAAATATGAATGAACAAAAATGAGAGCAGCTTGAGAGAAAGCTTCATGTCTTATACTTGTACCTCTATAGGAAGCAGGGAAGGCTTGAATGATGGATCCTTGGAGGGCCTGAGATAAGTGTCTGAGCAAGAGCTTCAAAGGAGCTGGAGAGGAAGCTTGCATTGTGTTGCTGGGAAAACGCAAGATGGAGAAATAGAGCTTGACCATCAAACTAGTTACCAAGAAACAGGGTTGCCAAGGTCCTGGGAGGAGAAAAAAGAGACTGGCAATGTTGCACAATGAAAGAGTAGACTATGGGGGGAAACCCCTCAATTCTAATCCAATGCCTGTCTTACTAAGCCAGCCTGCCTCTCAATTTAATACTCCACTTGAAAAGCCAGCCACTGGGCTTAAGGAATCCAGCACAAATCAAAGGAAGCAGGTTTCATGGGTCCTAACCTTGACCCACTAAATTGAGGCTACTGAGACTTAACCTTTTGTGAGCCCCAGGTCATTCTGGGAGTCTGACAAAAGCTAGGAACCATCATCCCATTTTTCAAAAAAATTAAAAAATGAAATAGAATTACATATATGTATATATATAATTCTACATAAGCCCACTCTCCATAATATCTACACAAGAGAAATTAAGAGCTATGTTCATTCACTCAAAATTTATACAGGGATATTTATAAAAGCATCATCATAAGTGTTCTAAATTGAATACATCTAAATGTTTATTAGCTGGGGAATGAATAAACAAATTATGGCACATCCATACATGCTCAGTAATAAAAAAGGACAGACTACTGACACAACAATGTGAACAGGTCTCAAAGCAAGTCTAAGGGGAAGAAGTTGGGTTGAAAAGGCTATATCTGAGCTGGGATTGTAGTGCAGACCTGTAATCCCAGTTACTCTGGAGGCTGAAGCTTATAGAGTGAGAATATAAAGAAAGAAAATATTTTTGTTCAGCTGTACAATGTGTTTGCGTTTTAAGCTGTTACTACAAAAGAGTCAAAAAGTTAAAAAAATTAAAAATTTATAAAGTAAAATAGTTATAGTTAGCTAAGTTTATTATTGAAGAAAGAAAATTTTAAAAATAAGTTTAGTGTAGCATAGGTGTACAGTATTTATAAAAATACATCACTGTACAGTAATGTTCTTAGGCCTTCACATTCACCCACCACTTAATCCCTGACTCACTAGAGCAACTTCTAGTTTTGTAAGCTCCACTCATGGTAAGTGCTCTTTACAGATGTCCCTTTTCATCTTATATACAATTTTTATTGTACCTGTCCTATGTTTAAATACATTTAGATACACAAATACTTGCTGTGTTACAATTGCCTACAGTACTCAGTACAGGAACCTGATGCATAGGTTTGTAGCTTAGGAACAATAAGCTGTATTATACAGCTTAAGTGTGTAGCAGGCTACACCATTTAGGTTTGTATAAGTACACTCTATGATGTATGCATAATGATGAAATTGTCTAATGACACATTTCTCAGAATATATCCCAGTCATTAAGTGACACATGACTATACATCAAATTTTAAATTTCTTGTGCAGAGGCTTTCAGAGAGTACATGAACCAACTTTCAGGCCTCAAGTAAAGATCTCTTGCTCCAGAGTTAAACAAGTTTTAGAGTAGAGGGGCCTTCCAAAACATGTAGATCATACCTGCTTGTTTCAAAAATAGAAAAACTGAAGACCGATAAAATCAAATGCTGTCTCCAAGATTATATCCCTTACTGGAGATGTTCATTCTTGCAACAGTTATTAGTTGCATGCTCACTGCATTCGACACACTACCCTGGTGTTGAAAGCATCCACACAACTAAGAAAAATAAGACCTACTGCTTTGGAGATTTGGGATTTTAACTCAGGTGTTTGACTCTGTAGTGTATTCCCAATAGATGACAAAGGCTCTAGGGAATATTTAGTTTCTAGATCTTGCAGGAGCACCGGACTGGGAACTAGGATACCTGAATATGAATTAAACTGCAGGGAAGAGTAACCTTTTGAGGTGCCAATTGATCTCTGAACCCTTTTCTTGGTCACAATTAGATGGAAAAATTAATTCATTCCTAAAAGGAGCAGCTTTAGCCTCCACACCGTGCAAAGATCAAGTTCAACCTCAGAATCATGGTCTGGTTCAACGATGAAAAACCCTCAAAAATGGAAGGTATAACAAGGGTGCAACTGTTACTACTTGTATCACCATGTAGCTTTAAACCTGAGATTCTTCATGTAAAATAAGAAGAGCAACAATACCAATGCCTCCCAAGGTTGTGGGAGGGTTCAATAGGATAATGCATGTCCCTAACAAACTGTAATCTCTTAATTAATGGCAGTGCCCACTGCTCTAAATGCCATCATCATCAATATCACGCCACTTTCTACTTTCACTTTCTGTATCACATGAAAGATTCTTCTGATCACAAAGGCCAGCTTGTTATTTAGTTGCCAGACAGGGCAATTTCAGTCTCTTTCCCCTCCAATAAAAGGGTTCAACTTTCAGCTGAGGAAGAGTTATGGAGTTACTGAAGTGTACACCTGAGTCCCTTTTTGCAGTCATCAGACTGGCTGAAATTCCAGTCTGGACAGGTCAGTTCAGATATACTGAAGCTTTCTTGATCAGTCTCTGCACCCAGAGACCAATCAATTGCTTCTTGCCCTGTGCTTCCCATGGCAATAGGCTTGTGCACAGCTGCCTCCTTCTGTGAGATGCTCCCTGGCCCTTGCACTGTAAGAGGGAGTCTCCATGGAGGGACACAAGGAAGGGGGAGGATGCCTGCAGGGGAATGGGTTACATAACAAGGCATCTCAATGATCCTCCAGTGCTGCAGAAGCAGTGTTAAAAGCATGATCAAGATGAAAACATTATAAATCACAAAACATTTATGTATATACCTATTGTTTCCATGGTACAAATTTCCAAAAATAATGTACCTTAAATTTCTCTTCATTAATAGGGATGGATAAAAGATAGAATTTGTTCTCTGTATTCAGTGGCACTCAATGGTAGGCATCCCCCAAAGCTAGGTATGTCAGAATCCAGTGTGGGACAGCAGAGTTGGAGACTCTTCTGAGCAGCCAAAGGGTTCATTATTAATTTTTAAGTTGCAAAACATGGTTGTAGTGAGACCCCCAATATCTAAAGACTGAGACTCTGTTTCATATCCTCTTGTATATACACGTGAGACAAATCTGGGCTTCTCTGTGTTGAGAAGATGGAGACATCACTGGGAGCTGGGAGTTCCAAGCTACATGCCCTGGTAGCAAAAGGGATCGTATGTGATTTCTGTCATAATTTACCAAGTAAAGGGCCTTCTTTTGAGCTCAGTTGAAGTCTAACACTGTCCTGGTTTCAATTGGTTCCTAGTCTGCAGCATTTGTTCAGAAGAAAATGGCCACTACCTTAGCTGACAGGGAATGAAGGACATTTACCTACATATCATATGCCTCTACATGCCCTCCAATGGCATCAAAATCACTTGCATGCATTTTCTTAAAAACTCTACTTACTGAGTCCCATTCCAGATCTACCAACTTAGAATCTCTGAGAGTGGGAACTCAATATGCACTAACTGGACTCTTAAGAGATTCTGGTACACATTGTCCCTTGAAAATATATCTGAGAAACACAGATCTAGAAGAATGAATTCACCATGATGGTATTTTCAGTACAGAGAAATGGCTAGCCTGACAGGAAACTTATGGCCCCAGGAAATGTTTCAGTATCAACCCTCAAATTTCAGACTTCAAATTAAATTTTTGAGAGAACTACCTATCAGTTCACTCATAGAACCAGGCAATTAGGCCTAACTTGCTACTTCATTCGCACCTGAAGGAAGTGGCTGCCACATGACTTAAAACTCAATTCAACAAAGAAACTCATAGCATTCTGGACCACTTATAAAGACAAATGGAATTACTTTTCTCAATGTATGTGCTCTTCTGTTTCATAGTTATTCAATCTTGAGCAATAACGGGGGGGCTGATAGATAAGAATCTGTTTTTTTTAATGTATACCCTACTCACTATCACAAAAGATGGGAATACTGTGTGTATCACCAGGATTAAATAATGTTCTGTTGGCTAAAGATCTTCCTTTTTTCTCTTTCAGTCAAGAAGGAATATTGAATGTGAATAAATAAGAGGGAAAAAACTACTTTCTTATAGGAATATCTTTGATACCATTATCAGTTACATTTTTAAGAATAAAATTCTAAAACATAAATAATTCCTTCTAGGCTTAGATACCTAATAAGAAAAGTGTTATTTGAACACCCTTTTAAACCTATGAACAAGACTAGACTAGAGGATTGCTAAGGCTTTGTCATGCAAAATGCAGTTGGGATTCCAGCAGCATCAGTTTATGAGAAATGCAGAACTTCATGCCCCAGCCTGCCCAACCTCCAGAATCAGAATTCACATTTTTAAGAAGATCCCCAGGTGATTCATCTGCACAATCAATTTTAAGAACTAACCTTGTAAGGTACTGGTTCTCAAGCATACCAGTCCGTATATTGGTGTCATTTAGGGAATGAACAACAAATACTAACAGCTGGTCTTACTCTGAGCTTCTTACTTAATTGGCAATGAATGCAGCAGCCTGGGTATAGGGCTGGGTATGTGATTTTAATATGAAGTAGTGTTTAAACATCTATGCTCTAAGGCAGCAGTCCCCAACCTTTCTGGCATCAGGGACTGGTTTCGTGGAAGACAATTTTTTCCATGGACAGGGGAAGGGGGTGGGGATTATCTGGCATTAGATTCTCATAGGAAACATGCAACCTAGATCCTTTGCATGCACAGTTTACAATAGGGTCCACGCTGCTGTGAGAATCTAATGTCACCGCTGATCTGCCAGCAGTTGGAGCTCCGCTCACCTGCCACATGATCTGGTTCCTAACAGCCACAGACAAATACCAGTCCATGGTCGGGGGGTTGGGGACCCCTGCTTTAAAGGATCGCGCCAGCTTTCAAATTCTGTAGGTCTGTGAACTTGTCAAGAAGAGTGAAAATATGCCACTAATTCAAATACCTCTAGGAGTCAAACAGCTTACGTGAGTGACTCAAGCTGGTGTGGACAGTGGCAACCTGAAGAGTGTGGGTCCAGCACCAAGCTGTTGTCTTCAAAATGGGAGCCCAGTGCTGCCAAATCTTCTGATTGTTGTTTTGTTTTGTTTTAAGCAGCAGAAAAATTCAAATTTTTATGTAAATTCTTTTTTTCATCATGCTGATTACAGATTCAATTTTCTTTGCTTTTTTAAAAAGCATATTCTATGCTTAAGACTACTGAACATGGTCCAAAGAACACAGTTTGAAACCTTTGACAGAAAAAAAAGGTCTACATGTAGAAAGAGTGTGCGCCTCGCCCAGCAAACCCTGGCAGACCCCAAAGTAGTGATTCATTCTGCATAGAGCACGTGACTGTTCAGAGAGGATGAGGGGAGCTCTTTCTGCCTTGCTACTTGAAGAAATTAAGATGACTGCATTTTTTTTTCTCTTTCAAAGAAGAAGCATACCCTTTTAAATATGTCATAATCATAGAAAGGCACCTTTTTTGTGTGTGAGTTGGAGTCTTACTCTGTCACCCAGACTGGAGTGCAGTGGCCACTCCTGGCCACCACATCCTCGACCTGCTGGGCTCCAACAATCCTTCTGCCTCAGTCTTCCAAGTAGCTGGAACTACAGGCGTGCACTACCATGCCCGGCTTATTTTTTTTTTTAATTTATTGTAGAGATGAGGTCTCGCCAAGTTGCCCAGGCGGGTCTCGAATCCGTGGGCTCAGGCAATCTACTCACCTCAGCCTCCCAATGGCGCGGGATTACAGGCTGAGCCACCGAGCCTGGCTGAAAGGCAAAGTTCTTGACATTACTGAAAGCCAGTTCCTAGAAAGCACCGCTCCCTGAAAAAGTTCAAAGAACAGAATGTGCAAAGGATATGGCATGGCATGAAAGTGGCAAGGCTGGGGGCGGGAGGGAGAATGGGCTATGAAAGTATGGTGACTGGCTGTCATCTTCATGAGACAAGAGTGCACAGTAGCAATGGAATATGAAAAATGCAAACACTACTCCTGGGAGAAGGAGCTTTGTGAGACTACAGACAGTCCATTTTAGATATTTCAAGAGATACTGGCTCTATTTACAGATATCTGTTCTCTTCCACTAATCGAAATCCCATGCAACCTGGAGTCTTTAAAGACATGGTCATAGGAACAGAAAACAAGAGTG
>NW_006969287.1:0-3705 GCF_000164805.1 Carlito syrichta | reverse complement strand
GTGCTGGTGTACCGGCTGCGGCCGCGGGGATTGCTGTGATGAAATTCAAGCACCCGCTCGTGAACAGCCTCAGCCTGGATTTCCTGACGGAGCTGGTCTGGAGAAGCTAGAGAATGGAAGAGCTGGAGAAGCTAGAGAATGGCAAGACCCCCCGCGGCCTGGTGGTGTCCCCGGACTGCCCTGGCGTCTTCTCGGCGGGCTCGGACCTGCGGGAGATACGGGGCGGTACCGGCACACGACTCTGGTCCTGGAAGGCCGTGCAGGCGCGGTGGCTGCCGTTCGACCTGTTCAACCTGGTGGTGGTCGCTGCCGTCAACCGAGCCCGCCCCGCCGGAGGCTGCCTGCTGCCCCTCACTTGTGACTGCCGCATCCTGCCGACGACCCCAAGTACAACATAGGGCTGGAGACCCTGCTGGGTATCGTCGCCCCCTTCTGGTTCAAAGACACCCTTGGACACCGAGGTGCAGAGTGCGCCCTGTAGCCTGGGCTGCTCTTCCAACTGGCAAGGGCCCTCCAGGTGGGCATAGTGGACCAGGTGGCGCCCGAGAACCAGGTGCAGAGCACAGCGCTCTCAGCGATGGCTGAGTGGCTGGGCATTCCAGACCGTGCTCGACAGCTGACAAAGGCCATTATGCGAAAGGCCACAGCAGACCGCCTGATCAAACAGCCTGACATGCACATCCAGAACTCTGTCAGTTTCCTCTCCAGAGACTGCATTCAGAAGTCCCGGCAGGTGTACTTAGAAAAGCTCAGAAAAAAGAAAGGCTAGGGTTTGGCTGCCAGGCTTTCAATCCCGTGTGCCCCCCAGGGGTCCTCGTCTCCCAGAGGAGTCTTAAACAAGGTATTTTTCCACTTAAAAGTATTTCCCGATGCTTTGTTCTGCAGATCTTTAATAGAAGGTCCTATTCCTTGTAACCCAATGCCCCAAGCACTCCCCCCCACACACATACACACACAGGTGTCTTTGCCTAGCAGGAAGGGAGGCTGGAGGACAGAGTCTGGACTTGGATCCTGAGCTGCCAGGTGGGGCTGTCCTGGGCCTCAGCAAGTGTTTCCTTTCCCAAAGCAGGATTGTAAATAAAGTCCTTGTGTTGGCCTATATATGTATAATTTGCAACAGATTCGCCTTCCTCAGTGTGCTTACTTGGTGGTGTTAACATTAAAAATACCCAGCAATGACCTGGCATGGTGGCTCAAGTCTGTAATTTGGGAGGCCGAAGTAAAGAGATTCCCTGAGCCCACAGGTTCAAGACCAGCCTGGGCACTTGATGAGACCTCGTCTCTACAATTAAAAAAAAAAAAATAGCCAGGTGTGGCAGCACGAGCCTATAGTTCTGGCTACTTAGAAGGCTGAGGCGGAAGGAGCACCTGAGCCCAGGAGGTTGGTGCTGCAGTGACCGTAAGCATGAAGTGGGAGTCCAACTCAAAAAAAATAGCCAACATCTTCAGACTCGTGTCAAATGAAGGTGCATGAGGAAGTTGGCCAGGTGAATGTGGCTATGTGGGAACCAGGAGGTAAGAAGTTAGTCCAAAATTTCAGGATTATCTGTAGTTAATCCCCAGAGCAGATCATCTACATATGGACATGTCCCTGTGTGGTACAGGGTGACAGGGAGGAAAGAAAAACCCACATGCCTGAGACCTGATGATACTGTGCTTTGTTTGCATTCGGTTGCATGGCAAGAACGAACAATGAGATGAAAATAAAAGGTCCTCCATCTGCGAGAATTTTAGCATTTTAAAAATAATATTGATTAGGAGAATATCTCCACCTAACTGGAAATGCTGAAGAGTATTTCTGTCTAAAGTCTGAGGCAAAGGGAGAATGCTGTGTTGAGCCTGAGCACAGGTGTTTAATATTAGTTCTCTCCCAAGACCTAGGAAAGTGAAGTGAAGGGACAAATAAAGTATTGATCCTTAAAAACAAACAGGAGGAGAAAGGAAATGATGGAGAATGAAAGATATTAACAGATCTGGGGTTGGTTATGGAAATTTCAGCCATGATCTAGATTTTTCAGCAGAATGGAGCCATAGTGGGGTTCACATGCCACTAAAAACAGGAGTTCTATAGAAGTCAAAACCCCCACTGTAAGCCCCAAACCACTCCAGTGGGGTGTTTTTTGGCCAGGCATAATTCTTACAGGCAGGAGCCTTCTTTTCTGAAAAAAATTACCCCTTCCTCCCCCCCAAAAAGTATTTATAGTCAAAAATTAGGGGTTTCCTAATGAAATAGTAGGCTCACTGATGGATCGCCCTGCAGTAAAATTGACTAATCAACAAGCCCCTTCCATGCATACACACCTCCCTGTCTGAGTTTTAGTACCTTTCTTTTCAATGAGAGCTGGCAACCAAGGAACATCAGACTTGGAAGAAAGGGGCAAAAACCACACACACCAGAAAAGAAGAATTCAGGGAGAAATACCATCTGGAAACCAGAAGAGAAGCACCAAAGAAGAGAATATAGACTCCATTTGACTTCATTGTGAACTGTATAATGGAAACACTGAATTTGGGTTATAATCACCAAATTGTGATAGGCCAAATTGGGAGAATTGGGGAGAGACAGTGTGAGTGTAGGCTGTGTAATAAGCATCCTCCATAACAGAAAATCAATAGATGAGATATGTGCCATTTTTGTGTTTAGAAACATGGAGGCGGATATCCAAGAAACTGCTCAAAGAGGTAAAAATATTCACCTCTAGGCAGCGGGACTCAGGTTGGGAGGTATGGGGAAGGTCTTCTGTTTTTCTTTTTAAAATTATAAGCCTTTTAATACCATCTGATTATTAAAACTGTGGACATCTTTTAGTTTGATTTAGAAGTTTTGGCAGGATGTGAGGTTCATACTGTAATTCCAGCACTTTGTGAGACCGAGGTGGGAATTGCTTGAGCCCAGGAGTCCAAACCAGCCAGCATACAGAGACCTTGTCTCTACAAAATAATTTTTAAAATTCACCAGATGTGGTGGCATGTGCCTGTCTATGGTCCCAGCTATTTAGGAGGCCAAAGAGGTCGAGGCTAGACAGAGTGAGACCTTAACTCAAAAAAAAAAAAAATTAAACCAGAAGGCAAAAATATATTTTTGTTTGTTTTTATGTTTTGTTTTGTTTGGAGTTGGAGACTCACTTTGTGGCCCAGGCTAGAGTGCTGTGGCACGCTCACCGTCACCCCAATGTAAACCTGCTGAGCTCAGGTGATTCTTCTGCCTCAGCCTTCCAAGTAGCTGGAACTACAGGCGCTTGCTACCATGACTGGCTAATTTTTTGAGTTATTGTAGAGATGAGGTCTCGCCAAGTTGCCCAGGCTGGTCTCGAACCTGTGGGCTCAGGCAGTCCTCTCGCCTCGACCTCCCAAAGTGCTAGAATTACAGGCTTGAGCCACCGCACCTGGCCTGTTTTGGTTTTTTTTTCATTGTTTACATTGCCAACAGCACACGAATGTCACAGTATGAAGGATGCAAAGTGTTCAGCTGGGCAGTTTAAGGATGGCCAACTGGTTCTTCTGCTCCATCTGGCTTCACAGGCAAGCATCCTGTTCAGTCAGTGGGGCCTGCACTAGGTTTAATGCTCTGAAATTCTTAATAAATCAGGAATCCGGGAATCTGTGTTTTAGTTTGCATCCAGCCCTACAAATTGTGCAGCCAGACCTGCCTCTAATGAATCCATTGTTTGGATTCTGACCTGAGTGAGATTGCTACTGCTTCCT
>NW_006969286.1:0-735 GCF_000164805.1 Carlito syrichta | reverse complement strand
TCTGTGGTGAGAATGGTGCCCCAGGAAGGCCAGTCTTTCAACTCGGCAGCAAGTACATTATGCCAAGAATGACCAGGAACACATCCCTCACCCAGGGACATTTCTTTCCCTCAAGTTCCATTTTCTCTGGCTCTAAAGCCAGCCACCCTTTGAATACACCACACGCAGTTGAGAATCTGTGTAGGATTCTGATGTTTTTGGAGACAGGGTCTCTCATTGTGGCCCAGGCTGGGACCCAGGGACATGACCATCGTTCACCTCCAGGATCGAAGTTGCAGGCTCTGGCGATCTTCCAACCTCAGCCTCTGGAGTGGTTGGGTGACAGGCACCATGACCCAGAACCCCTATTTGGATGGGTGTGGAGACGAGGTCTCTCTGCAAGGCCTGGGTTGGCCTTGAGCATATAGGCAACAACCATCCTTCCGATTCGGCCTCCCAGGGTGCTGAGATTTCAGGCATGGGCCGCCACACTCGGCCTTCTAGTTCGTTTTTGATGAAGGATCGAGGCTGCACTCAGGGGCTCAACCTAATCATCCTAGCACTTTGGGAGGCTGAGGGCAGCAGATGGTCTGAGCCCACGGGTCTGAGATGCCCTGGGAAACTCAGCAAGACCTTGTCTCGCCCCTTCATCCCAAATGAGCTGAGTATGGTGGCTTGCGCCTGTTGTTCCGGCTCCTTGGAAAGCCAATGGGGAAGGAACGCCAGAGCCCTGTGGGTCGAGGCTGTGATGGTGGG
>NW_006969285.1:0-838 GCF_000164805.1 Carlito syrichta | reverse complement strand
AGTCTTCATATACAGGACATTACATGGCCCCTCGCTAAGGAAGAATAAGGAATCTGTGATACACTAGTCCCCAAACCGGAAAAATCTCAGTTTGTCGGTCTACGGGATAAAAAAGGATCAGGGTTGCCATCTCGTCTCATGTTTCAGAGATATTTGGTTTGGTATTATGAATCAGTCTTTTGAGGACTCCAGCAACATTCTGGTCCTCTTGAGAGTTGTAAACGTGTATCTGGTAGTAGAAGTCCCTTAGTTTCCTCAGGACATCTAAGGCCAGATTCCCAGAACACAAGTATCTTCTTGCCATATTTGGATGCAACTGTGGTCTTAAGATGACCTTTGTAATGCTTAAATTTCCGTTTGTACTTTTATTTGGAGAGGGCCCGAGCGTTTTGAAGTTGCCAAATATTTAATACGAACTGTTAAAATGTAACCAGGAATCATGGATTCCACATCCCTAGGAAACATCTGGATATCTGCATTTTTGTATACAGAGTTTTGGAATCCACATAGACAGGAACAATCAGGGCATTTTGCTGAGAATGGAAAGGGAATCCGGTTCCTGGAGTTCTCAATCGCCTTAATCTACAAGGTCTCTGGAAAAGGTTTAATCAGCAATCTGGGCCACTATGTCGCCATATTTTTAGGTTGTCTTTTGAAAAGGGAACAAGGAATCTTGTGTTCCAATTCCACAAGAACTTTATGGGAGTCTTTCTCTTGATATGCAAGCAACTGGAATTCTGTATCACCAGGAAATGTCTCAGAATCTTGATGAGATGAGCAGAATTTCAGTATTGGGAGTCCTCATATACAGAACACTACATGATGTATTGCTATGGAA
>NW_006969284.1:0-2752 GCF_000164805.1 Carlito syrichta | reverse complement strand
TTGATACACTCTGTGCTAAGGTCACTGGAGCAGTCAGAAAGGAAATCAAGTGTTTTACATTGTTGATGACTATTCACCTGACAGAGCTACCCCAAAGACAGCAAAGATACTCTTTGTCATAACCCAAGACTCAGCAGCCCTTCAGTGCACAATGTGACTCAGGCTAAGGGTTTAATGCATACATTAACAAAGACGTCTGTGTGATGAGCTGGCTGCTTCCTCAACTTTCCTGACTGGGGCTCTGTGTCCCATACCTCATCTTCAGGAGACTGAGTTGTTGGTTAGAATGCAGACTTGACTTTTTCCATAGTGCAGTGCTTGCTTGGGATAAGGGGAAACTCTTCATAGCTGGGGAGCTGTGCACCAGCTAGAAAATTGATAACCCATAAAATAAACTGAGTTGTCTTGAAGCAAGAGTTCATTTCCTTTCTGGTTTTGCCTTTAGCAAGCAGGTGCCAGAGGGAGTTTTGTTCCTAAAAGCAGGGCTGCAAATTCACCTCAGCTGGCTCTCTAGGCTTCAGATCCAATGTTCTTAAAATCTGTCTGGTCAGAATAGTGAAAGAACGAGGCTGTTATCCTCCACCGAGCCTGCTTCCCACAAGTGAACATGTCAAACACATCTGATCTGGGATGCCTAGAGATAACTTTGTCTCAGTCATGTGCTGGGGAGGAATCAGAGGAGGTGACTTCATGGTTGGGTGCTACGGAATTAATGACCAAGGGCATTTCAACAGCTCAGGAGCTGAGGGCAGGGGAGGTGGAGGTGGAGGCTGAGCATCTAGCATGGCTCCCAACCCTGGAGTCCAACCCTTAGCTCTCCATCATCATAGGAAACCCCTCCACAACTCTGCAGGAATTCAGTGAGTGCATCCTTTTTATGGCATGGCAGTAGGAAAAAAAAGAGAACAAAGTAAGAAATAATGATAAAAGCTATGGTCCTTTTTTTCCTAATACATTCAAAATTTGTTTCCTTGACATGACACAAGCCATCCTATTGCTTGCTTGTTTCATCCTAGCTGTCATAGGCATAATAGGTTTTACATTAGCATATTCCCTTTTCAAAGTATTTAAAGCACTTAAATACAATCTATATTGTAAAGTTCAGGTGTCAGCTCATACTAACTTACAAGAACCAATTGTTAAACTTTCAAGAATTCTGTGAGCTGCTTATTAATATCTTGGTGGGAATATCTGCAGCACAGAATTTGGCAAAAGCAATACATTGAAATTTTTTTCCAAAGAGCCAGCTCACTAACCTGCCACTGCAGGCCTGCAGCAACTACCATTAATACATGTCCAGGACTCTACTGTCAAAAGTAGAGGCAGAAAAATATATCCAGATCAAACCACATGACTTCCTATAGCAGTGCTTCTCAAAATGTGGTCCATGGGCCACCTGCATTGAAGGAATCACAGAGAACCTTGTTAAAAATGAAGATTCCTGAACCTCACACCAGATTTGTAGAATAGGGACTTGGGGAGTTGGAGTCCAGGAAAATGTTTTTAATAAGTAAGTCCAAGATGATTCTTCAGCATTCCAAAGTCTGAGAACCACTGACATGGAGAGACTAGATTTGACTGGAACATTAAATTATTCTTATTTTATGAAAAATGATATACAAGGGAATAGGGACAACTTATACCAGCATCCTCATGCTCTCAGAACTCACAAAATGTCCACTCATTAAGGCATTAGAAACATAAAGTGTATGATAGCCATGAAAACCATCATAACCCCACAGCTAGCATTTATGTTGTGTGGTCTTTTTCACATGCATATACAGCTGAATTTCTGTATCTGTGGGTTCTACATATGTGGATTCACATAACTTCAGATTGAAAGTATTAAGAATACTTAATTCCACAAAAGGTTCTGAAAACAAAACTTGAATTTGCCACATGCCAAGTACTACACTGAATCTACAAGAGTGAGGTGATGTTTGGACATTGTGTTAGATATTATGAGTAGTCTAGAGATGATTTCAGGTATGCAGGAGGTTGGGCATAGGTTATATGCCAATGCTTACACAATTTTATATCAGGGACTTAAACATCTGCAGACGTTGGTATCCTATAACCAATCTCCAAGAGATACCAAGGGATAATTGTATTTCTCTGAAAACTTGCCATCCATACTGCATATATAACATCTTATATTTTCACAACTTTATATCATGAACATTTTCCCATGTCATTAATATTTTTTAAATGTCACTTTGCTCATCACCTAATATTTTATGAGATCAATATGCAATAAATTACTTATCTTCTATTAAGTCGGTTTCCACTTTTCATTTTTCCATATAATACTTGGATGAGTATCCAGATGCAAACATCTTTATAGATTCCTCCAAGCCATGTAATTCCTATTTAAAGTTCAATTTCCTTGTAATTGTTTTACCCTAGGATTAGTCTAACCTCAACTATGCATTTTAGGGTTCTGTAGTACCTTCCCATTTATCTCATCTTTCTGATGATTTTAGTCTGCCTGCATTTCTTTCTTTTTTTTTTTTTGAGTTGGAGTCTTACTCTGTCACCCAGACTAGAGTGCAGTGGCCGCTTCCGGCCACTGCAGCCTCGACCTAGTGGGCTCCGGTGATCCTTCTGCCTCAGTCTTCCAAGTAGCCGGAATTACAGGCATGCGCTACCACTCCCAGCTGATTTTCTGATTTATTGTAGAGATGAGGTCTCTCCAAGTTGCCCGGGCAGGTCTTGAACCCACGGGCTCAGGCAATCCACTCACCTCAGCCTC
>NW_006969283.1:0-527 GCF_000164805.1 Carlito syrichta | reverse complement strand
GGCATTAGTGAGTAGCCCTCTTCTGTGCTGTGTACCACAGTGACTGAACCTCCCCTGTAATGGGTGCCACAGTGACTGACCCTGGTCTTTGATGGGTGCCCAAGTGAGTGGATCTCATCTGTGAAGGGTGACGCTGTGACTGGCCCTCATCAATAATTAATATCTCAGTGACAATCCCTCATCTCTGATGGGCTTTCCACTAACAAATTCTTCTCTGTAATTGTTGCCATACTGACTGGACCTCCTCCACAATGGGTGTGACAGTGACAGGCCCTTTTCTTTGATGGGTGCCACAATGACTGGTAATTCTCTGCAATGGATGCCACAGTGAAAGGTCTTCCTCTGTGATTGGTGACCCAGTGGCTGGACCTCTTCCATAATAGGTGCCTCAGTGACTGGCCTCTCTTCCATTATAGGTGTCCCAGTGATTGGGTCTTCTCTGTAATTGTGGGACGCTGACTAGTTCTTGTCCATAATGTTTGCCTTGGTGACTATTCTGACTCTGTGATGAGTGTCCCACTTACTGG
>NW_006969282.1:0-744 GCF_000164805.1 Carlito syrichta | reverse complement strand
GAGTTCAAAGACCGTTTGAGCAGCATCTTATAAGGGTATTAATCAAATGGAGACAGACACTGAAAAAGTGCTCAGCCTCACTCTCAGAGAAATGCAAATCGAAACCACATTGAGATACCACCTAATCCCACTAAGAATGGCCCATTTTAATAAAACAATCAACAAACGCTGGCAAGGGAAAAAGGAATGCTTCTACACTGCTGGTAGGAATGCAAACTAGTGCAACCTCTCTGGAAGACAGTGTGGAGATTTCTGAAAGAACTAGAAATTGACCTTCCATATTACCCTGCAATTTCCCCATTGAGAATATACCCAGAGGAGCTAAAATCATTCTACAAAAAAGATATTTGCACATGTATGTTTGTTGCAGTTCCATTCACAATAGCAAAAACATGGAACCAACCATGTTGCCCACTGAAGCTAAACTGGATAAAAAATGTGGTACATATCCACAATGGAATATTATGCAGCCATAAAGAAGGACAAACAAATGAACTTCGCAGCAACTTGGATGATCTGGAGTTGATCATACTCAGAGATCTATCACAGAAACAAAGAAAAGAGTACCATATGCTCTCACTCATAAGCGGATCTTGAACAATTATAATACTATAGGAAAGAGATGGGTAGTAGTGGGAAACTGTCAGGGGAAGAGGGTGGGATTAGCAGTTGAGGGAAACTGCTAGGGAGGGAGGGTGATACCTCTGAAAATAAGATATTATTGTATAGTTGAGAAAATGGGTA
>NW_006969281.1:0-726 GCF_000164805.1 Carlito syrichta | reverse complement strand
CAAGTTAAGTCACCCAGCTAACTCATACCACTAGTTATGCTGGCTATTTAACTCGTTTACTAACTAGTAAAACAGTTATCTAACTCATTAATCAACTCATTAAATCAGCTAGATATCTCCTTAGCCAACTAGTTAAGTCATCTAAGTGAACTAACTATCTAGCTAGCTAAGTAATCAAGCTAAGTCACCTAGCTCACTAGTTAACTAATATTTTAAGTCAGCTACTTAAGTCTGCTGCCTAAATAGTTAGCTAATTAAGTCAGCTAATTATTCAGCTAATTATATAGTTAGGCAACTATTTAATTCAGGTAGTTATGTTAGCTAGCTAACTAGTTAAGTCAGCCAGTTGTCAGCTATCTAATAGGTTAATTCAGCTAGTGAAGACAGCTACTTAAGTCAGCTTCTAATTTAGTCAGCTGGTTAAGACAGCTAGCTAGTTAGCTAAAGGTTTAAGTCAGCAGGTTGAATCAGGTTGTTAGCTAGTTAACTAACGGGTGAAGTCAGCTGTTTGAGTCAGCTAGATAGTTAGCAAACAGATTGAGTCAGTTGGTTGAGTAGGCTAGCTAGCTAGTTATCTTACGAATTAAGTCAGCTGAATGGTCAGCTAGCTAGCTAGATAGCTAATGAGTTAAGTCAGCTGGATGAGTAAGCTAGCCAGCTCATTAGTTAATGAGATAAGTCAGATGATTGAGTCACCTAGCTAGCACGTTAGCTAACAATAAAGCG
>NW_006969280.1:0-681 GCF_000164805.1 Carlito syrichta | reverse complement strand
CATGAGAGAGACTCCAGCATTCCGATGACGAGATCCTCTAGCTGGGGAAGAGCCCTGCACATGAAGACGTGCCCCTGCACATCAAGTAGAGTCCCACCACCAAACAGAGCCACTCAGAATCTGAGGGAGAACATTCATCTTATAAAGTGAGAGCCTTCCACCTGAGGGAGAGCCCCGGAACCTGCAGAAGAGTGCAGCAACTGATGATGAGCCCCTGCACCTGAGGGACAGTACCTGCATCTGAAGGAGAGTCACTGCCAATGAGGGAGAGACACAGCTCCTAAGGAGTTCCTGTAACTGAGGAAGAACTCTGCACCTGAGAAGAAGCCCTGCCCTGAGCAAAAGGTCCTGCACCTGAGGCAGAGCTCCTGCACATGAGGAAATGCTCCTGCACCAGAGTTAAGAGTGCTGAACTTGAGAAAGAGCCCCCGCACCCTAAAGAGGTCTCCCGCACCTTAGGGAAAGGTCCTTGATCTGGAAGATGTCCTGAACCTAGGTATAAATCACAGGACGTGAAGAAGAGCCCCTGAACATAGGGGATATCTCTGGCACCTGAGTAATAGCACTACATCTCAAAGAGAAATCCTGTAACAAAGAGAGATCCCCTTTACCTAAAATACAACCATGTACCAAGGGATATCTCAGCAATTGACAATAAACTCCTACAACTGGAGGAGAAAC
>NW_006969279.1:0-679 GCF_000164805.1 Carlito syrichta | reverse complement strand
AAGAGGGCCATCGAGTGAAGCACCCATTACTGGTGCGGGTAAGTCATGGGAACACTCTTCACAGAGGAGAGTTTTTCAGCAGGTCTTCCAGCATAGAGGAGGGCTAGTAAATGTTGCATCCATAACAGAGGAGGACCTGTCACTGGGGCAGCCATTATGGAGGATGACCTTTCGCTGGGCAACCAACTCAGAGAAGGGCCAGTCACTGGGGCATTTATTACTGAAGAAGCCCAGTCACTGGGACATCAATCACAAAAGAGGGCTTTTCACTGGGGCACACATTATAAAGACTACTTGGATACTGGTACTGCCATAAAAGAGGAGGGCTAGTTACTAAGAAAACCATTATGGAAGACAGCAAGTCACTGAGGGACAAATTTCTGAGGAGACCCAGTCACTGAAGCACCCTTAAAGAGAAGGGCTAATCACTGTGGCACTCATTATCTAGCAAACCAGGCTATTAGGGCGCAATCATTGAGAAAATCTAGTCAAACACCCCGATGAGAGTGGAGGATTATTTACTGAGGCAGTTTTCACAGGGGAGGGTCAGTTATTGGGACACAAATTTCAGAGGAGGACCAGTCACTGGAGCATCCTTTATAAAGGAGACTCAGTCAAAGTTGCATCTAACACAAAGGAAAGATCATCACTGAGACATCCATTACAGAGGAGGTCTAGT
>NW_006969278.1:0-770 GCF_000164805.1 Carlito syrichta | reverse complement strand
CAGCCTTGCATCCCAGGAATGAAGCCTACTTGATAATGATGAATGATTTTGAGATGTATTGTTGAATTTGGTTTGCTAGGATCTTGTTGAGAATTTTAGCATGTATGTCATCAAAGATATTGGCCTGTAGTTCTCTTTCTTGTTGGATCGTTGCCTGGCTTGAGTATCAATGTCATGTTGGCTTTGTAAAATGATTTGAGGAGAGTTCCATCTTTTTCAATCGCCTGGAATATCTTCAGTAGGATTGGCATCATCTCCTCCTTAAATGTCTTGTAGAATTCTGTCTTCCAGAATTCCATCTGGACCAGGGCTTTTTTTGGTAGGAAGTTTTCTTATTATGTAGTCGATTTCCTGGATTGTTATTGGTCTATTTAGGGTCTCAATTTCTTCTTGTTCCAATCTAGGTAGGTTGTGTGATGTCAGAAAGTCTTCCATTTCCTTAAGGTTTTCAAGTTTGTTTCCATACAAGTGTACGTAGTAGTCTCTAATGATCTTTTGTATTTCTTCAGGGTCAGATGTGACTTCATCTTTTGTGTTTCTGATTGTGCTTATTTGATATTTTTCTCGTTTTTTTCTTTGTCAGTCTAGTTAGGGGACCATCAATCTTGTTTATCCTTTAGAAGAACCAGTTTTTTGTTTCATTGATTTTTTGTATTATCTTTTTGTCTTCTATTTCCTGTATTTGGGCTTTTATTTTGGTGATCTGGATTCTTCTGCTGTAATTAGGGTTTTTGTGGTCTTGCTTTTCCAGCTTCTTTAGGTGGCTCGTT
>NW_006969277.1:0-616 GCF_000164805.1 Carlito syrichta | reverse complement strand
TTTTTTCTTTTTGGCACATATAATTTTCTTGTAGAAACTAGAATGTTAGGGCTTTTGTCACACATGTAGATGGTAAAATATTTTTCCCCATTCTGTGAGCTGTCTCCCCATGATCTTGATGGTTTCTTTGGTTTTGCAGAAGCTTTTCAGTTTGATGAGGTCCCACTTGTCTATCTTATCTTTCATGGCATCCGCTTTTGGAGAGTTGATCAGGAATTGTTTGCTGATTACAATTTCCATAAGGGTGTTTCCTACATTTTCTTCTAGAAAATTTTCTTCTAGTTTGTGTTTTACATTTAGGTCTTTGATCCATTTAGAGTTGATTTTTGTGTATGGTTATAGGTAGGGATCTTGTTTCAGTCTTCTGCATGTAGTCAGCCAGTTTTCCCAGAACCATTTGCTGAATAAGTTCTCCTCTGGTTGTTGGTGGAGGCTTTGTTGCAGATGAGTTGGCTGAGGAATTGAGGTTTTGCTTCTGGAACTCTGTCCTGTTCCATTGGTCTATATGCCTGTTCTGGTACCAGTACCAGACTCTTTTGAATACTGTAGCTTTATAGTGGAGTTTGAAGTCTGGAAGTGTGATGCCTCCCACTTCATTCTTTTGTTAAGGATTGTG
>NW_006969276.1:0-791 GCF_000164805.1 Carlito syrichta | reverse complement strand
GGATGATGAGACTGAGTCCCAAACTCAGCACAAACGTTCATCAAAAACGAACCAGAAGACCTGGTGTGGTGGCCCATACCTGTAATCCTAGTGCTCTGGGAGGCTGAAGCAGGAGGATGGCTAGAGACCAGGAGCCCAAAGTCAACCTGGGCCATGCAGGGAGACCCCATCTCAGCACTCTGTGGTCGAGGTGCCTGTCGTGCTGGCAACTCTGGAGACTGAGGCAGGGGGATCACCAGAGCCTGTGATTTTGAGGTTGATGGTTAATGATGTTAGTGTCTCCTAGCCCCAGTCTGGGCCACAGAGTCAGACCCTGTCTCCAAAAAGTTTAGAAAAGTAAAAAGATTCTCAACTGCGCATAGTGTGTTCACAAGACAACTGGCTTTAGAGCCAGGAAAAATGGGTTTGGGAGGGAAAAATTTCTGCGGGTGAGAGATGTGTCCCTGTCATTCTTAACAGAAGGTTCTTGTTGCCAAGTTGGAGGGTTGGCCTGCCTGAATCACATTTCTCACTGCAGAGAGGAGAGTTGGCAGGAATCCAGCAAGGGGCCTCGGGAACTCCTGCACCAATGTGGGGTCAGCAATTGGGGGAGTTGGGGCTGGAGGTGCAGAGCTTGGGAAAACTCACATGAGGGGGGGTGGGAGGGGTAGGACTGAGGGCAGAAGGTTTGCAAGAGAATGGATTTCTTTCTTTCTATCTTTCTTTCTTTTTTACTTTCCTTTCTTTGTTTGTTTCATCCTTTCTTTTTTCTATTTATTTATTTAATTTCCTCACTATGTTGCCCAGGCTGT
>NW_006969275.1:0-1011 GCF_000164805.1 Carlito syrichta | reverse complement strand
TAAATTTAATGACATGGAAAAGAATGTTCAGGACATACTGTTCCTGGAGAGAAATAAGATACAGAACAGCACATACTATTTCATTGATAAGAAATCACTTATAGGGCAACCCCCTCGGGTCCCCTCCCACTGTGGAAGCTTTTCTGTCCTCTTAATAAATCCTGCTTAGAAATAAATAAATAAATCACTTATAAATGCAAAATGCTAATCTAAGGTTATCTTTTGGTGATGAAATTGTTTGCAGGGTTTTTTCCCCTATCTTTCTGTGCTTTCCAAGCTCTTCAAAAGTTCATCTGAAATTTCCATAAACTGGAAAATGTTATAAAATTTTTCTTAGTATGTGACTTAAAGATTTTCTTCTCTGAAGTTTGAACTCTGTTTCAGCATTGCTGAGAAACAAGGAATAATCTTTCACTGTGGCCTTGGACTCACCTCTCCTCTGGGTAAGTACCCTCTTCCTTAAAGAGACTTTCCCGTCATCCATTCAGCCTTCCTAGCTCCCACAGCACTTGATCTGCAAGCACAAAGGTCATTTTGCCCAAAAACCCAGAGCTTCTTCGTCCAAGATCCCTTCTGCCAAATATTTTAGCTTGCATTCTGTTTTCTTGTCTGATTTCTCGAGCTTTAGGGTAGAAGTTATGCACACTGTTCCATGGGACAAGGTGCCGACACCCACCTTGTCCCAGAGGCTCATGTCAGAGGAGTGAGGGTTTAGAACAACGTGTCCTTCACACTATTTGTGCCGGGCTCACGGGGACACTGTACAATTCCAACAGATGATGTGAAAAAGAAAGTAATTTCACTGGCTGGTACCTGGCCAGCCTCAAGAAGCTCGTCCTTCGCCTGGCCCGGGCTCAAGGTCCCAAGATTCAAAAGTGTCCTCCCAATGCCCGCGACTTCATTCACCTCCCACAGCAGCACACCCCATAAAGAATGCTGCCCCACACGCATCCTTACATCACAGCCCATGCAGACACCGGCAGTCTCCCCAGGGTCAAGGACTCCACACCC
>NW_006969274.1:0-3733 GCF_000164805.1 Carlito syrichta | reverse complement strand
TTGTATTTAGGTAGGACAGTTGAAGTATGAAATTAAAAATAAAATCACTGGAAATCTCCCTAGTATAGAAAATTATAAATTAGAAAACAGGTAATGTGTCCATAGCGTTCTTAAAATTTCTCAAGCAGATAACAAAATCACTGCTCACATACTTCCAACAATGATGCAAAAAGAAAACATAAAAAATAGTTTGACATGGATTTCCAAATAAATAAGCAAATACTTGCATGTCTCCAAAGCATCAGAAAGGTAGTCAGATCATGCAGTTCCTAACAAAGCATTAAGTGGACTTTGATTTCCTTTGTAAACTTGAAAGATCATTGAAGAAGCAGAGTTTTTGGAGAATTTTTGAACATGGAATAACAGATGTCCCTTTGTGACAGGAAGAGAAATAATCCCAGGTTTCTAAGAAACCATTTCCATTGGAGCAGACCATCTTCCCAAATCACATTTCAAGCTCTGATTCCTCAACCTGTGTCATCTGTTTCAATCACTCCCACTTACCTGGAAGTTTGACTAATGTGCCATGTCTCTTCACATTCCAGGGCTCTTTCCTTTTTTCCAGACATGTAATAAGGTCTGGCTTAGAGACAGCAAGTCCTGTTTAATTAGAAAAAAGTAAGATGACTCTTGCTGGGGTTCTTAGATTACAAACCTAGTATTTGATCAGTAGAGAACACATTATACAAGATTCTAGAAAATTAACCACAAAAACGATTTCCCAATAAAACCTTTAGAACATTTAGATAGAATTTTCAATTCATGGTTTTCCTTTTATTCCAAGTTAGAGTCTCACTCTGTCACCCAGGCTGGAGTTCAGTGTAAAGCTCATAGCCACCCCAGTGCTCACCTGTTGGGCTCAGGTAATTCTTCTCTCTCAGCCTACAAAGTAACCAGAACTACAGGTGTGCATTACCACCCCCAGATAATTTTTTGCTTTAGTGTATAGATGGGGTCTTGTCAAGTTGCCCAGGCTATTCTTGAACCAATGGGTTTTGGCAGTCCTCTCAACTCAGCATCCTAATGTGCTGGAGCGATACATGGCTGAGCCACCATGCCTGGCCTTAAATTTGTGAGTTCTTAGTTCAGTACTTGTGAGTCAATAACTTATGGCAGCAATTGGAATGATATGTGGGCAATGACATCTATACCACTAAATTTCTGTCTTACCAATAATATAGTTAGAAGAAAACTGGTCAATTTAAAATAGAGAAGGCTTCATGTCAAAAGGAAAAATCATTAATATTTATTTTTGACATTAACATATTACCAACTTTTTGTTGATAGTAGAAACTTGAAATTCATTTATGCAAAGCAGAAATTCCCAGAAAACATTCTACAAAGAAAGGACATAATATCCTTAGTACGAAATAGGGATTATGTTTTGAAAGTTTCCTCACCTAGAAAAACCAGGTTTCTATGGTTCTCTAACATCACAGTCCTGTACAATATTCGCTGAGGGGAGTTTAGGCATTCCCATTCCTCTGGAGAGAATTCTATGGCCACATCCTTGAATGACAACAACCCCTGAAAACAACAAAAACACATATTTACCAAGTCACCATGGCCTCTATGTAAAGCAAGAGTGAAAAGAACAGGGTCCAGCTGACAAGACAACTATTATTATGCAATAAAAAAATTCATAACAAAGAAATATCCTCTAGCTGGGCTCAGTGGCTCTGCCTGTAGTCCCGTGATTTGGGAGGCTGAGGTGAGTAGATTGCCTGAGCCCGCTAGTTCGAGGCCTGCCTGGGCAACTTGGTGAGACCGCATCTCTACAATAAATCAAAAAAAATAGCTGGGCGTGACAGTGTGCGCCTATACTTCCAGCTACTTGGAAGGCTGAGGCAGAAGGATTGCCGGGGCCCTGGAGGTCGAGGCTGTGGTGGCTGGGAGCAGCCACTGCACTCCAGTTTGGATGACAGAGTGAAACTTCAACTAAAAAAAAACAAAACCAAAAACCAAAATAAAACAAAACCAAAAACAAACAAACAAAAAAAACACAGATATATCCTCTAATGCATGAAGTGTGGAAAAAAAGGATGAAATAAAATCCACTCAACCAGTGTAGACTTTCTATTTTTGTGAGTGAAACAGCATATAATGGACACTAACACAGGCACACACATTTTAAATTATTGTTTATATCACACAGAATACATTACATATACTGCTCCTAGTAAGTCAGAAGATCCTTGGCAAGTTTTAATTTGTACAATAATGAATTGAATATCTTGTTAAAATGCAAATTGATTCAGAATACATGGATTTAGCCTGAGGTTCTGTGCTTTTTTGTTGAGTTGGTGTGTCTCACTCTTTTTTTTTTTTTTGACTTGGAGTTTCACTCTGTCACCCAGACCGGCATGCAGTGGCCACTCCCAGCCACTGCAGCCTTGACCTGCTGGGCCCCAGCAATCCTTTCACCTCAGCCTTCAAAGTAGCTGGAACTACAGGCACCCACTACTATGCCTGGCTAGGTGTGTCTCATTCTGATTCAGGCTAGGGTGCCCTGGCACAATCACACCTTATTGCCGTCTCGATCTCCTTGGCTAAAAGAATTCATCCTCCATAGCATCCCAAGTATTTGGGACAAATTGGTATCAGAAGTCAAGGCACATAGGTGGAACACAACATCCATGCAGATATCTTTTGTCAAAATTTATAGTAATTTATTATTACTTTTTGAGTTGGAGTCTCACTCTTCTCACCCAGGCTGGAGTGCAGTGGTAAGCTCATGGCCACTTCAGCCTTGATCTGCTGGACTTAGGCAATCCTTCTGCCTCAGCCTTCCAAGTATCTAGAACTACACACACATGCAATCATGCCTGGCTAGATTTTGTAATTTAATGTAGAGACAAGGTCTCACCAAATGCCCAAACTGTTCTCAAAACACAGGCTCAGGCAAATCTGTTGCCTCAGCCTCCAAAAGTGCTGGGATTACAAGGTGAATCACCACACCCATCCAATATAGTAATTTATAATCTCAATTTAATAACAAGCAAGCTCGTGTTACACAGAAATTAGTCTACAGGAATCTCCCATGGCATGTAATCCCTGAAAGCATATTTACACTTTTAGTTTTTGGCATCCTAGAGAGCAAGCCTTTTCTAATTCTTCTTTTTTTGGGGGGGTTGGAGTCTCACTCTGTCGCCCAGACTGGAGTGCAGTGGCCGTTCCCAGCCACCGCAGCCTCGACATGCTGGGCTCCGGCGATCCTTCTGCCCTAGCCTTCCGAGTAACTTGGAATTATTCTTTATTCAGACTCTCCACAGTTATTTCGGGGAGTAACTGCCATCCTGTTTGAATGTACATTTTATTAACTGTGTTCTGCATGGAGCTGATGGAGCATCTACACAGAACCTTAACAGTACACGTTCTCGCTAGAAGCAGAGGCTCATGCCTATAATCTCAGCATGTTGGGAGGCTGTGGCAAGAGAATTTCCTGAAGCCTTGGGTGTGATACCAACCTGGGCAACTTGGCAATACCTTGTCTCTACATTAAATTAAAAAATTAACTGGGCACTGGTGGCCATGAGTGTGCCAATGCATTTCATTCTGGACAACAGAGGAATATTCCAAATATATATACACACACATACACATGTTTCTATCCTCCATTAGGATCTGAGGACCTATCCAATTTCCAATGAGATTCTTGGTTACCATGCCTTCCCATGACCTCCAGTAACAAGGGATCATTTTTAATACTGCAGGTCATACATTCATGGTGAGA
>NW_006969273.1:0-806 GCF_000164805.1 Carlito syrichta | reverse complement strand
AAGCAAGTTAGGAGCGTTCAAAAGTGATGACTTTTGCAGGTCACAGAAGAGCATTATGTATATTAAATCAATAATTTACTAGATGTGGCCTGTGACTTCTTCTGTTGAAAGAACTGCTATACTTTACAAAACTGTTGGTATATTTCTAGTAAATTACTTATGCATTAATATAGCCTGATTGAATGTCACAAATCATAAATCCTAATATGGAATATGTTTGAAAGCTGTATCTCTCATGGAATCTTTTTTTTAAGAGAAGGCTTTTCTTAATCCTTAAAGTCTGTGATAGAAATTAGAATTCAGACCACTATTACTCTCAGTATTGACTTTATGACCACAATTACTAATGTTTCTTTCTTTTGTTCAAAACCTTGATCTTGGTGAAAATAGTTAGCTATCCTGACATTCCTTTCATGATCCTATACATGGCTTGTGTATAAGCATAATTACTTCATCTTAAATGATAAGCTTTTAATAATGCTTCATTATATGTGAATTGATTTTGTGTTAAATTTCTTAATACTAAAAAATAAAATTAATCTGAATGTAGTAATCTTTGCCTTGTAAACCATTTTAATGACTCCATAAGTCAACTTAGTAGGATATGAGTTTCTATATCTGTCATCTTACTGACTGCCTAAATTCATTCATTTGATTTTGCTGATGAGGAACGTATCACCTTCAATCCTCAGCACACTGTGTGCTGTATTCTCCATAAGATTGTGATCTTAGAGAAAAAGCAGTCATTTTATGGCAATGGCCTATGAATAGCTATATTTCTTGAATATATCTTCATGTGATCACAC
>NW_006969272.1:0-740 GCF_000164805.1 Carlito syrichta | reverse complement strand
CAATAGCAGCTATGGACAAACTATATTCTCATCAAACTTTATTTATGAAAGCAGGTGGCAAACCCACAACTGAGCTAATGAGGTTCAGAGTACAAGATCTATGTAGCTTTCTGTTGGTAGTGTTTTCACTGTCAGTTTTCTGTGTCTTCACTATGCAGTTTGAATGTGTCCCACTGTGTTTCCCTTAGGAGTTTGCCTAGGTTACATGCAGTGGTTCACGCTAGAACTAAGTTCTTTTTTTTTTTTTTTTTTTTTGAGTTGGAGTCTCACTCTGTCACCCAGACTGGAGTGCAGTGGCCGCTCCCGGCCACCGCAGCCTCGACCCGCTGGGCTCTGGCGACCCTTCCGCCTCAACCTTCCGAATAGCTGGAATTACAGGTATGCACTACCTCGCCCGGCTGATTTTTTGATTTATTGTAGAGATGAGATCTCATTGCCCAGGTGGGTCTCAAAGCCTTTGTTATGTTGGTTGGAGTCTACTTCACATAGCTCAGGGGTGAGTCTGGGAATTTGTCCTTCATACACAGAATTAAAGATACTCTTTCTCCAGCTCTTGCCTCTCCAGGATTCACCTCCACAATCTCCTGCTACCAGGAGTCTCTTTACCTACTTCTTCTTACAGGAGAGGCTGCGTTTCTCTCACAGTTTTAAGCTTTCTTGCTACTGGGGCACAGTTACATAATCATTAACACACACTGCAGGGACTAGAGAAAAACCAAAACCAAAAGAAAAAAGTTGTA
>NW_006969271.1:0-778 GCF_000164805.1 Carlito syrichta | reverse complement strand
CAAGAAAGAATCAGGAATCTGGGTGACATATGTTCTCAATCCCCAAAAAACTACACGGCATCTTTCTAAGGTCTAAACACGCATCAGACTTTCGACGCATGTATCTGCAAAAGGGAGTACTCATATACAGCAAACTGCATGGCTTTTGTAAAAAATAAGGAATCTGGGTTATACGAGTCCTCAGTCCTGAAAATCTATGGAGCATCTTGCTGATGCCTAAAGATGAATCAAGGATTCGAGGCATGAATGTGTGTAATAGCAGTCCTCATATACAGGATACTACATGGCCTATTGCTAAATAAAAAAAAAGAACAAATCTGTTTTACATGGATCCTCTATCAAAAAATCTACATGGTGTCTTACTACAGGCTAAACAAAAATCAGGGTTTCAAAACAGGAATCTAGAGAAAGAGAGTCTTCACATACAGGACACTAAACGGCCTCCAGCTAAGGACGAGTACAGAATCTTTGTTGGACGCGTCCTCAGTCCAAAAAATTCCCAAGGTGTCTGCTATGGGACAAACAAGAAACAGGGCTTCAAGCTCCCTAAATGTTTTGGAGCAATTTATCATGCGGATATTACGAATCGGTCATTTCAGGACTCCAGCAACATTCTGGTCCTCTTAAAAGTTGTAAACAGGTATTGAGCACTCCAAGTCCGTTAGGTACCTCGGAACAACTAAGGCCAGATTCCCGGACAAAAAGAATCTGCATGCCATATTTGGGTGTAACTCTGCTCTTAAGGTGAAACGTGTAATCCTTCCCTTCCGTTTCTCTT
>NW_006969270.1:0-814 GCF_000164805.1 Carlito syrichta | reverse complement strand
CTCATATAGAGAACAATACACGACCTGTTGCTACGGAAGAATAAGGAATCTTGGTTACACAAGGCCTCCATCACAAAAACTTTCAGACCGTCTTGCTAAGAGATAGCCATCATTCAGGTTTTGGGAGTAGGAATCTGGATAATGGGATTTCTAATATACAGGAAACTGCACTGTCTATTGCCAAAGGAGAATAAGGAATCTGGTTTACACGTGTCCTCCATCACAATAAAACTTCAGGGCTTCTTCCTAAGGGCTAAACACGAATTTGCGTTTTTAAAGCATAAATTAGGGAAATGAAATCCTCATATACAGGCAAATGCACTGACTTTTCCTAAGAAAGATTAAGGAAAGTGGGTGACATGCTTTCTCAATCTCCAAAAAAGTATACGGCGTCTTCCTAAGATCTAAAGAAGAATCAAGCTTTCGACGCATGTATCTCTGAACAGGAGTACTCATATACAGGTAACTGCACAGCTGTTGCTAAACATAAGGAATCTGGGTTCTATGAGTCATCAGTCCTGAAAATCTTCAGGGCATCTTGCTGACGGCTAAAGAAGAATGAGGGTTTCAAGGCATGAATGTGAGTAATAGCAATCCTCATATACAGGAAACTACATGGCCTCAGGCTCATAAAAGAGAAGAAATCCGTTTTCCACGGTTTCTCTATCAGAAAATCTCCATGACTTCTTACTAAGGGCTAAACAAGGATCAGGGTTTCGAAATAGGAATCAAGGGAAAGAGAGTCCTCACATACAGGACACACCATGGCCTCCAACTTAGTACGAATAAAGAATCATTGTGGTACGCGCCCTCA
>NW_006969269.1:0-773 GCF_000164805.1 Carlito syrichta | reverse complement strand
AATTTTAACAGTTTGATATTCATTCCAAATAAGAAATATATAAGGAGATTGCAAGTATGCTGTAATAAGGTATGACTGAGTTTGTCCAACAGATCTAGACAGGCTGACTAGTTGAAGGGCTGCGAGAGCTCTCCATAGATGAGGCTGAATAATCTGCCGGATGCCGTACTTGATGGACAGTACTGGAGGCACCCATCCATTGGAATGTCACCTAGCTGTGGCAAGTGTAGAGCCATTAAAATCCCCAGTCACTAATATATAGTCTTTTACCAGGTACAGGATAGTCCACTTTAGAGTTATAAGCACAGTCTCTCCATTTTGGGAATCCAGTATCTCACTGGACGAGTGGCCAGTCCTTTTCCGTATAATTGAAGGGGCAAGCAGATAGGTTGAGAGGTGGTGAAGCTCTAGACACATGACTATGGTCAGTTCCTCCAGGCATTTACATCTCCAGTCACCAACAGTCTTTGATATTGTCCTGATAAGGGCTTACTGTACTCAGAGACTTAAAGGTAGACATTAAACAAGAAGCCCGGTACCTGAACATGAAATAAAACAGGCCCTCCCATTTGGCTCAGCATATTGAGTAGGCAAGCTAGCTAGATAGCTAACGAAATAAGTCAGCTGGATGTGTCAGCTAGCTAGCTAGATAGCTAGTGAGTTAAGACAGCTCGTTGTGTCAGCTAGTTAGCTCATTAGCTAATGAGTTAAGTCAGATGATTATGTCACCTAGCTAGCACGTTATATAATGAATAACCTAACTAGTTAGCTAG
>NW_006969268.1:0-7145 GCF_000164805.1 Carlito syrichta | reverse complement strand
AATGGTTTTATTGAGGTATAATTTATGTACCACAAAATTTACCTGTTTTGTGTATTTATATAGTTGTGTATCCATTGCCATAATCTGGGCAGTCAAATCCCCGTGTCCCCTCTCCCCAGCTCCTGGCAACCATTCATCTACTTTCTGTCTTAATAGATGTGCCTATTCTCAGCAATTCACCTCAAGTCATCTAGTATGTAGTCTTTGGTGTCTGGCTTCTTTCCTTCACATAATGATGCTTTTGAGATTCATCTACATGGTAGCATGAATCAGTACTTCATTCTTTTATGTTGCTAAATAATAGTCCCACGTGCCCTTAATACATTCCTGATACCACACACCTTTATCATTCTTTCCCAGTTTATAAGGTTCAATTTGTGCAAAATTGTCTTCTCCTTTCCAAGGCTCCCCTTTCCCTCACTCTTCCCATTGTACTTGATTCCTAAGGAGATGCTTTCTTTTTAATATCCTTCCATCTCTTCTAATTTTTTTCATTATTTTATTTTATTTACCTTCAGGATTCTAATTTATTTGGAATTTTTTAATGCATGATATAACAATCAACATTATTTTCTTCCAGGGAACAAATCAGTTGGGCCAGCAACATACTTTAAATCAATAGTATTTCCTTACTGGATTCAAACACTGTCTTTGAGCTCTCTTATGGTGATCTTTTTATCTATTTCTAAACTAGCAGCACCATATTTGCTTATGCTTGACTTTAGAATATATTCTGATATACGTTAAGACAAGTATATCCCTGCCTTTTATGTATGTATATATACATATTTGTATTTATTTCTTTTTTCATTATTCTAGGGCATTTCCTCTTCCATTTGTTTGATTTAATCTCCCTTTTCTCCTTCCTTCACCATTGAAAGTCAGTTGTTAATATTATAATTGATACTGAAATTTGAATTTAATTTAATTGGCTTTTATAATATTTATGTTTTATATCAATCTTCCCACTCAAGACTTAGTATTTATTTTCATTTGTGTGGATCTTGTATTATGAAATTCAATGAGATTTTAAAGACTATTTTAAAAATAGTTTTCTTATAATTCCTGAGTCTTTCTTTTTCAGTGGTTTCCCAAGCTCATGCTATTGTGATTAGAACACCTTTTTATTTTTCCTCATATTCATTTAAATATTCTCATTGCTAGTACAGAGAAAACTTATTAAAATTTGTATATTTTTATTGTTTTCAGATCCCTTACAAATACTCTTAGTGATTCTTGTAGGGTTTTTTTTCCTCTTTTCTTTCTTCTCTTTCTTCTCTCTTTTTTTTTCCCTAGAGTCTATTAAGTTTCTTTGTACATGCAATGATTAATTTTAGGTGTAAACTTGACTGGATAAAGGATTACCTAGAGAACTGATAAAGCACTACTTCTGGGTGTGTCTGTGAGTGTGCTTCCAGAAGAGATTGCTATGTGAATTGGTGTACTGAGCAGGGAAGAGCCACCTTCTGTGTGGGTGAGCACCACCCAATCAGCTGGGGACCTGGATGGAGCGAAAAAAGGAGGAAAAAAGAATTCCTTTCCTTTTCCTAGAGAAAAGGATATTCTCCACCTCTTCTCTCTCTCTTTGGAGCTGGGACACTCCTCCTGCCCGTGGGCATCAGAACTCCAGGTTCTCTGGGCTTGGGACCCTAAGACTTACTCCAGTGGCTCCATGTTCTCAGGCCTTTGGTCTTGAATTTAGAGTTACATCATTGGCTTCCCAGGTTCTGAAGGTGCAGACTTGGATTTAGTCATGCTACCAGATTCTCCAGGTCTCCAGTTTGTAGATGGTTTGTCATGAAACTCCTCAGTCTCCATAATTGTGTGAACCAGTTTCTCTAATAAATCCCTTCTCATATATCTTATCTCTATCACCATCTCCAGCTCTATCCTGTTGGCCATTTTTCTTTAGAGAACTCTGATTAATTCAAACAAACAACAGCAAAAAGAGAGCTTTATTTTTTCTTTTCAAAAGTTTATATTGATTATTTTGTTATCTTAATGCAGGTACAAAAGCTTTTAAGTGCTTTAATTTTTCTGTTTTGAATAATTTTATTTTTAGTGGTGTTGTTCAATAGCCTACATTATATTTAGGTGGTTTCCTTCTATTAATGGTTTACTTGGTGATTTATTAGGAATGACTGCCATGTCTAATCAAATAGTTCCTCTGCTTCATCTTTAATATATTGATGTAATTATGGATTATGTTGATACTCCACCTGATTCAAACCAGTCTTGAATTCCTGGAATAAATTCTACTTGGTCACAACACATTAGTCATTTGATGCTGGTAGTTTACTCAAAAGATTTGTCTTTATACTTGAGTAAAGTTTATTTATCGTTTTTTTTTCCTTGGGCTATCATTACCAGAACTGGGTTTTTAAAAAAATTGGAAAGCTCTCTGTTACTTTCTATGGCAGAAATTATCAATCTTGGCTCACACATTAAATTCACTGGAGAGCTGCTTTCAGATACTGATATCTGCTACACCTAGACCAGTTGAATTGGAATTTCTGGCATGGGGTTTGGGTATCATTAGTTTTAAAAAGCTCTTCAGATGATTCTACCATGCTAGCAATCTAAGAATCACTGCATATGATTTGGGATTATTTAGATAACATTGGAGCAATCTATTTTGCTTAAGGTTATATACAACTCAGTTTTGAATCTGTCTGATCTGGGGGTCATTTTTAATGGTACATTTTTCATCTCTCTTTTTTTTGAGTTGGAGTCTCACTCTGTTGCCCAGTCTGGAGAGCAGTGGCTCATGGTCACCACAGCGTTGACCTGCTGGGCTCTGGCGATCCTTCAGTCTCAGCCTTCCAAGTAGCCAAAACTACAAGCGCGTACTACCACACCTGGCAATTTTTTGATTTATTGTAGAGATGACATCTCGCTTTCACCTTTTTTTGGTAATGATTTCTTTAAATTTTCTGCCTTATCTGGTGCCATATTTAATTTTTTAGAGAAATTAGCCATTTAACCTAGGTTATCAAATATATTGACTTAGAATTGCATGTGCTATTCTCTTCCATCTTCCTTCTCTTCTGTAATGTTCACTGTCTTCTTTTTTACATAACTATGTACTTTCTTTTTTTCCTAAATCATACTTGTGGGGTGTCTAATCTGGTGTTTTCAAAAAGGAAATTTTGAGCTGATTTTTACTTTTTGCTATTTTTGTGCTTTCCACTACATTCCATCAAAATTCTAGCATTATTATTTCTCTAGTCAGAATTTATTTTAGTTTATTTATTCTTATTCTAATCTCCTGGACAAGTTCTTTTATTGTTTTATTCATCATTTTTTTATAATGAAGGCATTGCAGTCTATTAATTTTCCTCTGACTACGGCTTTTGTTGTATTCAGATTTTGCTATAAAGTATTATCTTATTTATTATTTTTTAAAAGATTAAATTTCATTGTCTAAGATGGTGTTTCTTACTTTTTAGATTATTAAAATAAAATACTATAGCATTTCTTATATCATTGGATTATAAATAGACCTAATCTGTCTTGTGAAAAATCTTTTTTACTTCATAGGTTGAGGTTTTCTCTATGTTTAGGTATGTGATCGATTTCATGGAAACTAGAAAATAATATTTATTTTCTGTTAAGTGTGTTTCTCTGTGTATCTATTAAACCGATATTATGGGTTGCACTATGCAATTCCTCTATGTCCTTATTTATTTTTCTTTCTATTTATCTACCTGTGATGGAAAAGAAGCATATTGATTTCTTCAAATATATATGTGTTTATTTTATCAAGCTCTCATTGTTTTTCTCATAGTTTTCAGCTTTTGTACAAGGTATTACTATGTACTCCACACCGCTTCAAGTGCTTTTTAATATTCTTTCATTTATTTAAGCCCCATGACAATTCTAGGAAAAAGGTACAATGTTCTTCCAGCTTTGCAGGTGAAGAAGAAACAAGAAGTGAAACAACCTGTCCAAGGTGCCAGAGTTAATAAGTAGATGCAGGATTCAAGTCCAAGTGTTGTGGATCCAAGTCTTGTTTTCAATGATTGTTATACATCTGACTTCTACTGCATATTTGACCTCCTGCTCCTACAATGCCCCCTCATTACATGACTAACATAGGTTCTTTATCTTATGTGATACTTTTCCCATAACTGTAGTCGATGGGGATAGATGGGAAAGAGGACAGCAGGAAGAGAGTGAATTAACCAAAGAAGCTGAGAAAGAAGAGCCAGAAGGTAGGGGAGAACCCAGAAAGTATCTTGCTAAAAGCCAAAGAAATAAAGAAGAAAGAATGAATGAACAACCATGTCAATTGCTGCAGCAGGTCAAGCAACTGTTAAATCCAGTGATGATGGCTGAATTGAGTAATTAACTGATTAATTTAAGACGAGTTTGAAGCCAGGCACTGTGGCTCAAGCCTGTAATCCCAGCACTTTGAGAGGCTGAGGTGAGAGGATTGCCTGAGCTCGTGGGTTTGAGAACGGCCTGGGCAACATGTTGAGACCTGGTCTGTATAATAAATCAAAAAAAGTTAGCTGGGCATGGTAGCATGCTCCTGTAGTTCCAGCTACTTGGAAGGTTGAGACAGAAGGATCGCCTGAGCCCAGCAGGTCAAGGCTGCAGTGACCATGAGTATGCCACTGCACTCCAGCCTGGGCAACAGAGTGAGACTCCAACTCAAAAAAAAGAGAGAGAGAGAGCGAGAGAGTGAGAGAGAAGACAGAAAGGGAAGAATTGGAGATAGTGAGTTAGACAATTCTTTTGAGGAGCTTTGCTGCAAAAGAAACAGAAACACAAGGTCAAAGCTGCAGAGGCCAGTGGGACCACAAGAAGACTTTTTTATCAACCAGAGAAATAGCAATAAGTGTGAAGGCTGGAGGGGAACGATGCTGGCAAGGGGAAAAACTGATGATAAAGGGAAGAGAAGAGGGAGGTGTTGGAGCAGTGTCAGCAACTAGGTGAGAGAAGGTGTGGCCTCGTGGGCAGGTGGTGGAGTGGGTCTCCACCTGAAGCCTGGAAGGTTCCTTCACAAACAGTCTGTGACATTGATGCTGAGAAGTGGGGGAATGAGGTGGAGGGTGCTTGTGGAAACTCTCTCCTTCTTGCTTCCCCCTTCCTCTGCGATTTAGGAAGCAAGGTGGGTGAGGAAAGAGGAGGAAAGTCAGAGGCTGCAGGGAAGTGAGGACTACTAGACCGGGCATGGAGGAGTGACTGGACCAGCAAAATGCAGTGAGATCAAGGCAGCATCAAGGGCCCACTGGCGGCTCCTGGCTGTAGAAGGAGAGCCTGTCCCTTCATGGGATGTGGCAGCTGTATGTGTTACCACATGGAGGGTGCTGGTCTGCCCCGAGGGAGACTTAATCAAGCAGGCAGAAGGAAACAGAGCAATTAGAGGAATGAACTGACTTGTGTGTTTGGGCCTCTCATCCCAGCTCTTCACAAGGCCTAGCTTTATCCCTGGCCTTCTTTCAGTTAGGTTGTACAGTTCTCAGACAACTCATTGTGCCAGCTATGCAAACAGAAACCCAACCTGAGTGGCTTCACCTAGGATGGGGCTTATTCTCAGGTTTACAGAAAAGGCCCAAGGATGGGCCAGAGACAGTAGACCACAAAAGCATCAGGGCCCCAGGCTGCTTCTGTCTCTCTGGCTCATTGCCTCTAGCACTGGCCTCCATCCTCATGGTCACAGGATGGCTACTGGAGTTCTGGCTATCCTTTCTGCACTCCAGTCAGAAAGAATGAGACTGACAAAGGAAGAAAGACCACTCACCCCACCTATGTAGTACCTTCTCCTCTAAAGGATTTCTTGGGAGCCCCACCAGTTGTATGGTTCTCATCTTTCCAGTCACTCCTGACTACGGGCAGGCTGGAAGCCGTTGCTTGTGGCTTGGGTTCATCATAATCCCAAGTAAAATCAGGATTATTTACCAAATAAGAAGGTAAGAATTGGTATTTGATAGGCAAATAGCAGACTCTGGAGTACGAAATGATCTCCCAATATACTCCTGTTTCCTTGAGCTTTTCTGGAATAGAGTCCTTAGGTGTGCACATAAAAGAGATTTGAGAGACACTGAGGGAATGGCAGTAGGTACAGGATAGGTTAAGTGTGGGGTGCAGAGCAGAGGGTACAAGATGGGGGAAGGTGATTTGGGGTTTACGGGGCTGAGCCTGACAACTGAAAGATACAGGGGCTGCATGGAGGTATCTGTGACATAAAGAACCTTTGAGAGGATGGAGGAGGGTAAAGTTAGTAAAATAAAAGGGTAATTGGACCAAAAAAATGAGATTTAATATATCAGTTGCTCTTAATTCTTTTTTGGTTAAATGATATATTTATAACTTTTCATTTTCTCTTTTTGTGTGTGGACTTTTCCCTAACCCATCCAGTAGCTGCCGGCACACCCATGCAAATAGTTGAGTTTTATAATCAGTGTTTGAGAAAATTCAGAATAACCAAAGAATGATGATGAATTTAACAGTATTTTTCATTTATAAATCTCATCAGTATTTATACACATTTGGAAAAAAGAGATCAACAGTTATTTGTTCAGTCAACAGATGATGCTTGATGCACAAATGAAATCAGACTCCTCAAACAGACATATTTCTCGAGAATGTCATAACACGCTCCAATGTCATTGCCTGACCAGCCTGTTTAAACTTGTCCTGGTCACTCTCAAAAGTCACTTATCACTGTCTGATATCACTTGTTTACATATTTGCTTATTTGTCTTGACTGGTTAGAATGCAGAATGCAGACTCCATGAGAGCAGGGACTTCCAGGTCTTATTCATGGTTGAATTCCCATCCTGAACTCCCAGCATGAACACCATCCTGACTATCCAGCAAGTTCTCAGTAAACATTCAGCCAATATGACTATTTGAAGTCCTCAGTATAGAGCTTGGCATGTAGCAAGTGCTCAATACATGTTAATTCTCATCACCATCATTATCATCCTCACTGTTATTCTCGTCATCAACACAGTCATGAGCCTATGACCTGGAGGCCCAATGAGGCAGAGATGACATACACAATAAACATTTATCTTAAAGAAAAAATATGTCTGCCAACAGAGTCTGAGACTTGGACCTGGACTTTGTTCTCTTTACAAATATCAAAGAGCAGTTCGAAGGTGGCGGAAAAACTGTGAGCCTTCAGAGGGTCA
>NW_006969267.1:0-1027 GCF_000164805.1 Carlito syrichta | reverse complement strand
AGCAAAACGCTGGGATGACAGGCATGCATCACTCACCCAGTTAGAGAGAACATTTTAAAATTTAAAAAAAAATGGCCGGGCATAGAGGCACTCTCTTGACATCTCTGCATTTTGGGAGGAAAATATGAGAGGACTGCCTGTTTCCATGTGTTTGTGACCAGTTTGGGCAATTTAGTGAGACCTCGTGTCTAAAATAAAAATTCAAGAAATAGCCAGGCAGTGTGTCACACACCTGTAATTCCAGCTACTTTGAGGTTGAGGCGAAAAGATTGCATGAGCCCAATAGGTCAAAGCTGCAGTTGGCTTGAGCAAACCAGTGCATTCCAGCCTGAGGAACAGAATGAGAACCCAATTCAGAGAGAGAGAGAGAAAGAAAGAAAGAAAGGAAGGAAGGAAGGAAGGAAGGAAGGAAGGAAGGAAGGAAGGAAGGAAGGAAAGAAAGAAGGAAGGAAGGAAAGAAAGAAAGAAGGAAAGAAAGAAAGAAGGAAGGAAGGAAAGATAGAAAGAAGGAAGGAAGGAAGGAAAGAAAGAAAGAAAGGAAGGAAGAAAGGAAGGAAGGATTTGGTAGGAATTTACATTAAAATATTGAATCCAAATTCTTAAATTTTTTTAGCCAGTTTCTTCTGTTACCCATGCTGGAGAGGAATGCCATGCTCACGGCCACCACAGCCTCAGTCTGCTTGGCTCAGGCGATTCTTCTGCCTCAGTCTTCCCACTAGCTGGAATTAAAGACTTTAACCTACAAATTTTCTAGAAATACAGTCATGCGTCACCAAGTCCAGCTAGTTGTTTTATTTGTTGAAAACCAGAGACCTTGCCTAGTTGACCAAGCTGGTCTCGAACCCCTTTGTCCAGGCAATCGTCTTGCCTCTGCCTGCCAAAATGCTGGCATGATAGGCCTGTGCCACTTCACCCAGTTAAAGGTGACTTTACAAAAAAGAGAGAGAGCCAGGTGTGGTGGCTGTCACCTGTCATCACAGCACTTTGGGAGGCCAAGGTGAGAGGATAGTCTGAGTCCAGGTGTTCA
>NW_006969266.1:0-3081 GCF_000164805.1 Carlito syrichta | reverse complement strand
ATGGGTGTCCCAGTGACTCACCCTTCTCTGTGATTTGTGCCCAGTGTCAGGTCTTACTCAGTGATCAGTGACCCAGTGACTGACTCCTTCCATAATGGTTGCCTGAGTGGTAAACCCTCCTCTGTATTGTGTCACAGTTAGAGTGCTTCCTCCATTATTAGTGTTGCAGTGACTGGTCCTTCTTTCTGATGGTGGTCCCAGTGACTGAACTTCCTCCATAATACGTGTCACAATGAATAAACCTCCCCTGTAATTGCCCAAGTGACTGGTCTTTATAGATGATGGTGTCACAGTGACTAGTCCTACTTGGTCATGGATGTCACTGTGACTTGGCATCATCCATAATGGGTGTTTCAGTCTCTAGGCCTCCTCTGCAATTGGTGATTTAACTACTGACCATTCCTTATGATGGGTGCCACAGTTACTAGCTCTCTTCTCTGATGAGTGTCCCAGTGACAGTCTCTCCTCTGTTATTTGTGTCCCAGTGACTGGGCCTTCTCCATTATAGGTGCTCCATTGACTGGGCCTCCATTTTTATTGGTGTCCAAGGGACTGGCTGTCCTCCAAATTGGATCCTCCAATTACTGGCTCTCCATTGTGGTGTATATTCTATTAACTGGTCTCATTAATATTTGTGGTCACTGACTAGACCACCTCTTTGATGGGTGTACCAGTGACTAGTTCTCCTCTGAAATGGATTTCACAGTGATTGGCTTATCTTTGTGATAGACGTCACAGTAAATAGGTCTCCTCTCTAATGGATGCAACAGTGACTGGCCCTCCTCTATGGAAAATGTTCCTATGACTGATTTTCCTATATGATGGGTACCATGCTGATTTTCATCTTCTATGAAGGCTGCCCCAGTTTTGACCCTCCTTTATGATTGGAATTCCATTGACTGAGCCTCTTCCTAATTGTTGCCACAGTGACTCCCACCTCTATGAGAGATTCCTCAGTTACTGGCTCTTATCTGTGATGATTGTAACAATGACTGACTTTATTTTGTGATGAGTGTCCCAGTGTCTGACTCTCCTTTGTAAAGGTTGTCCCAGTTACTCATTTTCTTCTTTTGTGGTTGTCATATTTACTGACTCTTCTCTCTGATGCATGCCTCCATGAATAAACTTCTATGACGAGTGGCCCAGTAACTGACCATTCTTTATAGTATGTGCCTCAGTGACTCTCACACTACTATGATGCATGTCCCAGCAACTGATTGTTTCCTGTGAGCGAGGACCAAGGGACTGGTCCTCATCCATTATGGATGATCCAGTGACATACTCCTCTGAGATTGATTTTCAGTACTGACGCACATCCATTATGGTTGCTCAAGTGAATAGAGCTCCTTTGTAATGGGTGTCACATTTACAGGGTCACCTCCATAATGAGTGTCAGTAACTGGCCCTTCTTTCTGATAGGTGTCTTAGTGACTGAGAATCCTTCACAATATGGACACCAAGAACTTATCCCACTCTGTGAATTGCCACATTGACTGTCCTCATATATGACGGTTGCCTGTTGGGAGCCGGCTGTGGAGGCCCGCCTGAGCATTAGGGATCCAGGTGGGTGGTGGAACCTGAGACCACCAGGTTGGATTCAGGAGCTGAAGACCCATTCTCTCCTCCCTTCTTTGTTGTTTGGCATGACACACTAGCAAGGACTTTGATGATCTAAGCATGAAGTTCTGAGAGTATGACAGGCATGGCTGACTCTAGGGATCCATTGTTCCCGTTTCTCACATACTGCAGTTTCAACTTTAAACTTAACACAGCTCAAACTCAGGTCACATTTCAGAACCTTTTATATGGTACAAGCTTCTTTATAAGATTTAAAAGTATATTTGTAGAATGAGTATATACATTTAGAGAGCTGTTTCCAGCTTTAGATGGTATAGATGATTATCTAGAGTTACCAGAAATGACCCAGCACAAACTTTGGACTGGGCCACATTCCTAAGGGCCTAGTGTCCACTTTGGGCTGGGCTGCATTCTTTTAAACCGGGACTTTAGTTACAATTAGTGTAGATTTTTTCTACTTATAATAGAAACTGAATTTATTTTATTCATAGAAAGTATTGTAGAATAGGTCATGCTACGTCAGGGAATTTTGTTAGTTCAGGCATGATCAAGCATGATATTTTGAGGTTTTATAAGAATACAGTTAACTTTAGAAATTTCCTTGTTCTCACTTTCTACTAATTGCAGTTTTGGCTTTAGTACAATTACAGTTTGTATTTGGGTTTTATTTTAGAAGATTTATTGCTGATGATCATCTTTATATATTAGGATTAGGGATTAGAAACTTTTATAGAAATTAAGATAGATATATAGGATTTGAGAATAGCCATTTGTTAAGAGATTATAATAAATTGTTCCTGGAAATGGCCCCAGCGTGATCTTTGGACTGGGCTACATTCTTTAGGAACTGGTTTGAGCTATAATTAAGAGTTTTTTTTAGTACAGGTAAAATTAACACAGAATAGAAAGGTATTAGGATTTAAGTCAATCATTTGGTGTTGGGTATGCATACGTTTTAGAAGTTATTTTTTATTAGAAATTATGATGTTAGAATTGTTGTATTGTTTGTGAGGAACATTAACAAGCATGAGGAACAGTGAAATAATATTAGGATTGTCCTTCCACATGGTTGAGGAAACACTTGGTGGGTGGGGGGATGCCCCTAATCCACCTGACTTTATGTTCTTGTGAAAATCTTGTGATCTTGCCTGTGAAACTTTAGGAAAAAAGGCTTATGGTTTGCCCCATTAAATCGACTTCTGCACTAGACAGAGTCCAGTCTCTTTCTTTCTCCCCCCTTCTCTTTCTCTTTATTTCTCCAAAATAATTACCGATGCTGCCACACCTCCCGGGGACTCCCTAAATCTCTCTGCAGGGGCTGGCCCCCAACAACTAACACCCAACGTGGGGACCCTGGAAAGGTAAGTCTTTTTCTCATTTCCAGGGCTAGGATCTTACCCAGGGTGCTACAGACCCCTCTGTAGAGACAGGCAGAGCAAGGATGGGTAAGCAAAGTGTTTGTGAAGTCAGAGCCATATTCTAATCATGGGTCAGAGCGAATCT
>NW_006969265.1:0-916 GCF_000164805.1 Carlito syrichta | reverse complement strand
GGCTATCTTTGAATTTTTTGTAGAGATGAGGTCTTGTGATGTGGCCCAGGCTAGATTTGAGCTCTTGGGCTCAAGGGGTCCTGCCGCCTCGGTCTCCCAGAATGCAGGGAAGACAGTGTGTGCTGAGGGGGTGGGATGCCCGATGACACTTCCCACCAGTTTTCCTTGCAGGCGCATCAGCAGACCTGGGGGCCAGCCAGAGCCAACCCCACATCCCTTGTGTGCTGAAGCTGCAAGTGGTCCCCTGTCCTCTGGGAGCTCCAAGTGGCCCTGCCACCCCTGTCCCCACCCGAGCCCGGGTACCAAGTGCATCTCTCCACATCAGACTCCTCAGCCCACAGTGACTCTTCCTGACACAGATGAGCTTTTTATCCACCTGAAATTTTACCCCGCCATCTTTTATTGATGAGAGAGAGGAGAAGGTAGGGGAGAGGAGATGGAGAATCACTGAACTGGGGACTGCGTTGGGAGCAGCCTGCATGGAGGGGCTGGGGCCTTGAATGTCAGACACACAGGGTTAACTCCCACCTTGCCGGATCCCCCATGGACTCACCCTGGTGTGACCATGGGCAAGCGACTGGACCCTTCACACCGTGACCTTCAGCTTCCTGATCTTTGGGATAGAGATGGCCGATACATAGCTGTTAAGCTCAGGCTTGTGTGTTTTTTTGTGTTTGCTTGTTTTTAGTTGGAGTCTCACTCTGTCACTCAACTGGAGTGCAGTGGCATGCTCCCAGCCACCGCAGCCTCAACCTACTGGGCTCAGGCGATCCTTCTGCCTCAGGCTTCCAAGAAGTCAGAATTACAGGTGTGCACTACTATGCCTGGATCATTTTTAATTTTTTTTTGTAGAGACGAGGTCTCGCCAAGTTGCCCGGGTGGGTCTCAAAACCACAGGCTCAGGTAATCCACTCGG
>NW_006969264.1:0-823 GCF_000164805.1 Carlito syrichta | reverse complement strand
TAGTGATGAAGAAGTTTGGGCTTTAAGTGTACCCATCACCCCCATTTGTCACATGCATCTGATAGGCTATTTTCGTCCCTCCACCCCTTTCTCCTCCCCTTTCTGAGTCTCCAACGTTCATGATAACATTCTCTATGCCTTTGCAGATCCTTAGTTTAGCACCACATGTTCTCACTTATAAGAATGCAGTTTCTCATTTGGTCTGGAGCAGGAACTGAGATTCTGCTTTTCGAACTAGCAGACTGCACTTTGAGTGTTAAAGCTTTGGACTTAGTTACAAAGTCCTCATAACTCTGCACAACTTACAAGACTTTTGTCTCCTCCTTAGACTGAAGCCAAAGATACATAGAGAAGTAACCTCCTCCAGTTCACACAATAGTAGTGTCAGGAAAAGGCCCCAGTTTTTGGACTCTTTCTACCTCAGATAGAAGGCATTAAGATATGACCCCAGATGACTTTAGTCATCCTGTCTTTCTAGGGAAATACAATGACTCGCAACCTTTCTACTTCTCCAAATATCTGGCTCTCAGAAAAACCTTGAAAGCTCTTTAAAGGTACAGTTGAATATGCATTGCAGTCAACAGGTGTCAATAAAAAGTGCAAAAGTCATTTATAAGGCTAAAAACACTGCAAATAAAGAGCATTTACATTCTATATACACAGTTTCATGTATTTGTGCTCTCTTACCTATTTTTTTTAGCTTTCTAGGTAAGAACTGTTTCTTTTTGCAAAATCTCAGATATGTAGGGCTACTAGGGCTCTGATCACTTACAGAGAGGAAAATGAGCCCCAAGAGGTTAAATAAAGTCAGCTAAAATGTCAT
>NW_006969263.1:0-5151 GCF_000164805.1 Carlito syrichta | reverse complement strand
ACTGGGAATGTATCCTGAAGAACTCAAATCACTCTATAAAAAAAGATACCTGCACACGTATGTTTATTGCAGCATTGTTCACAATAGCAAGAACTCAAGCAACCATGCTGCCCATCAAAAAAGGACTGGATTAATAAAATGTGGTTCATATACACGATGAAATACTATGCAGCCATAAAAAAGAACAAAATCATGAATTTTGCAGCAACCTGGATGTAACTAGAGTCTATAATACTGAGTGACCTCTCACAGAAAGAAAGATCCGAGTATCACATGTTCTCACTCATATAGTGGACCTTGAACATCCAATGTAATACTATAAGAAAATGACTGACAGTAGTGGGAAACTATGGGGGGGAAGATGGGATTAATGGTAGCAAATATCTGTCTGGGGATGGGGAGACACCTCTTATCAACAAGGGTGCCTGAACGAAATGTATTTGTATACCTAACCCTTATCTGTACCCCACAATATCATAAAAAAATTGATTATAAAAAAAAAGATTCTGAGTCTGTAATGAGTTTATAATACTCCCACTTCAAAATAAACTGATGTTTTACATCAGGGCAAAATACAGCAACAAAATAAGCATTTTAACAAGATAAAGAAAAATAATCATAGCTTTGAGCAAGAAATAGCTGACCTATTTCAGTTGAGAGAGGAACCATATTCTTTTCTGAAGTTGTGCATATCTTGATCATATCTAAAATCTAAGAAGACTGACTGTCAGCATCATTCAATCAGGGAGAGCAGAATTAGGGTTTGTGTCAAACTGTGCTCAAGTGGACAAAATAGTGATTAGGGGGTTCTCTGCGTGAGTTTTTTTTTTCTTTTGTTTAGTAAGAATGCGAGAGAAATTCCTGGTAATGGGCCCTATTTTATCAGGTTTGTGCAGTTTTCTTAGTTACCTGTGTTTGTCATTCAAATATCTATTAGGTATGAATGAAACAAGGCTTAAAATTCACCCAGAATACACTATTGCCCTAAAAATTCCCACATTGCTGACTACCTGTTTGAAATGGCTCTTAATAAGATAGAAAAGCTTCTATCTGCGAGCTCAACTGGCAACAAATAAAAGTTAGCTAGAACACCTGCCATTTATAGGTTAGAACATTTTTAGACAAGTGTCCTTGAGTAAACTAAATGATGTGGCAAAGAGCCTGGGTTCTGGAATTGGATGTTCAGTTAAAATGTAGTGTCACCTCTGAAGGATAGTCCTGTCAACAGATCAAACCTGAAGGCTCTAGAATGAATTGCTAAATTGAGGACAAAAGAAATAGAGGAATATGTTAAATTAACCAGGAGGATGCAACTGGTAAAACCCAGATTGGACAGGAACAACTCATCTTCTTCAGATAGATTATGCTATAATGAGAAGAGGAATGAGGTAGACCAAGAGGAAGAATAAGCCTGTATCTTAAAAGAGACCCAACCAGCCCTATCAAAAAGTGGACAATAAGACCCTGCAATCCCCCTACTAGAAATATTACCCAGAAGAACTCAGGTCACTCTATGAAAAAGATACCTGCACACATATGTTTATCACAGCCTTGTTCACAGCAACAAGAACATGGAAACAACTGTGCTGCCCATCAAAAAAGGACTGGGTAAAAAAAAAATGTGGTACATATACACGGTGGAATATTATGCAGACATAAAGAAGAACAAAATCATGAACTTCACAGCAACCTGGATGGACTTAGAGTGATCTTTCGCAAAAACAAAGAACTGAGTGTCACATGTTCTCACTCATAAGCGGACCTTGCACAACTATCGTAATACTATAAGAAAAGGACTAGCAGTAGCAGAAAACTTCTGGGGGAGTAGGGAGGAGGTGGGATTGGCAGTAGTGGGAATCTGCTGGCAGAGGGAGGGCACACCTCGTCAACAAGGGGACCTGCATAATGAACATTTGCATACCTAGCCCTGATTTGTACCCTACATCTCTAAAATAAAAAAATTAAAAGAGAAAAAAAGTGGGCAAAAGATATGAATAGACACTTCTCAAAAGAAGATATATGAGCAGCTAACAGATACATGAAAAAGTGCTCAGCCTCACCAGTCAGCAAAGAAATGCAAATTAAAACCACACTGAGAAACCATCTAGCTCATCAGGATGGACATCATCCATAACTCAAAAAACAACAGACGCTAGAGAGAATGTGGAGAAAAGGGAACACTTCTACACTGTTGGTGGGAGTGTAAACAAGTACAACCTCTGTGGAAAATAGTGTGATGATTCCTAAAACATCTAAAAATCAACCCTCCACATGACCTGGCAATCCACATTCTGGGAGTATACCCGGAGGAACTCAAACCACTCTATGAAAAAGATACCTGCACATGCATTGTATTGCAGCATTATTCACAATAGCAAAATTATGGAAACAACCGTACAACCCATCGAATGTGGAATGGATTAAAAAAAGTACATATACACAATGGAATATTGTGCAGCCATAAAGAAGGACAAAATTATGAACTTTGCAGCACCTTGGATGGACTTAGAGTATATAATACTCAGTGATCTATCACAGAAATAAAAAACTGAGTACCACATGTTCTCACTCATAAGTGGACTCTGAACAATTATAATATTATAAAAAAGGAATTGTCAGTAGTGGGAAACTTCCAGGGAAGTAGAGGGACACACTTAATCTCAAACCTGGTGAAATAGGGACCAAAGTGAGACCCAAACTTTACCTATATGTTGACCATTTGTATACCTAACCCTGAATTGTACCCCACATCTTAAAATAAAAATTAAAAAATAATAAAATAAAAGATTCAGATGTAGTACCTAGACTTTTTGACTAATATCTCAGAAACTATAATGACAGAATAAATTCTGAGATTTATCATTAAAGTAGAATATACAATGACAGTCAGATTGTCTTGGCAAAAAGAATTTCCAAAATGTTTGTAAATTTGGAGAAATATATAAATACAGATTCAAGAAAAAAAGAGACTATGGCCGGGCTTGGTGGCTCAGCCTGTAATCCCACGCCTTTGGGAGGCTGAGGTGAGTGAATTGCCTGAGCCCGTGGGTTCGAGACCCGCCTGGGCAGTGAGACCTCATCTCTACAATAAATCAAAAAATCAGCTGGGCGTGGTAGCGCATGCCTGTAATTCTGGTTACTTGGAAGGCTGAGGTGGAAGGATCGCCGGAGCCCAGCAGGCCGAGGCTGCGGTGGCCGGGAGCGGCCACTGCACTCCAGTCTGGGCAACAGAGTGAGACTCCAACTCAAAAAACAAAAAAAACAAACAAAAAAGAGACTATATTACCCTATAGCCATATTTTAGGGGTGGATGCACCGTGGTCCATGGGCCAAAACTGGCCTGCCTCCTGCTTTTGTCAATCAAGTTTTATTGCAGTACAACTTGTCTATAGGTGTTTGTGCCTGTAAGCAGCAAAGTTGAGTAGTTGCGACAGAAGAACAAATGACCTGCAAAACATATTTCTTGTTCTTGACAGGTAAGGTTTGCCAATTTCTGCTATATATAAATCCTATTTGTATTCTGATTTAAACACACCAAAAAATATAAGAGGTAATTATAATAAACAAATGGGGAAAATCTATACAATGATATATATGATGACTCTAAGGGATTGTTAATTTTTAAAAATGTGATATTATTGTAATGAATATTTTTAAAGGTCTTTAACTCATACATACATAAAGAACTAAATAAAAATATGATACTTAATCTTTTCTTTTTTTTGTTTTTTGAATTGGAGTCTCAGTCCATCTCCCAGGCTGCAGTGCAGTGGCACACTCATGGCTGTGCCAGGGTCTACCTGCTGGGCTCCGGTGATCCTTCTGCCTCAGCTTTCCAAGTAGCCGAAAGTACAGGTGCGTGCTACCACACTCAGCTAATTTTTTTTGTTGTTTTGCTTTTTTGTAGAGACAAGTTCTCGCCAAGTTGCCCTGGCTGGTCTCGACCCTGTAGGCTCAGGCAATCCGCTCGCCTCAGCCTCCCAAAGTGCTGGGACTACAGGCCGAGCCACCGACCTTTTCAAGGTTCATTTTATCTTTTCATAAAATATTGAGAGCAGTGCTGCCTATGACATACAGTTCTTGTAGGCCTCATGAGGAAATCCATATTTGCATTTTGCCTCCTTGACCTAAGTAACCACTTGTTATCTGCTATTATCATTACTATTCAACAACATATACAGCTTAAAACACAAAACCCCACTGACAGTAATACACGTTTATAAAACTGAATGACATTAGAACCATCTTCAGGAGCAAGTTTTGAAGTATTATGTTTGCTAACACATGATTTCTAAACCATCTCCTGTGAAAGACAGGTCTGGATGAACATAAGATTTTTGTTATATTCTAGGTGTGTAAGCTTATGATGTTCATCGTCCCCTCAACATAAATAGTGGACAAACATTTGAGAAATACTTTGAAGAGGTACCAAATTTGTCTGTCTGGTTGTGACGTTTGAATTTCCTTCTGTAACCATGGCACTGAGCATTTGAAGGAGATTGAATGGAAAGATTTGTTATGGGAATCCAGAAAATAAATTTTGCTTGATTTATAATTTTTCCTTTGCATAATGAATAAAGCTTTACATTCTTAAAGTTTAAAACCCCAAATGTGAAGCAGGGTACTGGATGAGATGACTAGCCACTATAGTCTATTTGTCTCACTGATTAAAACTAAAAAAAAAGGAAAAAAAAGTCAACTATCTGAGGTCTCTGAAATGTAAAAAAAAAAAAAAATACAGGAAATAAGGAATATGTTTGGATATGAGAGCAGTGCCAGCAAAGGAAACCACGCAGTGCTTGAGAGCAGCAAAATCTTTGACAGAAACAACTTTCTGGCAAGAGGACTGGGAATGGGCCTTTATGATCGGAGAATATGGAAGTAACCCTTACAACTTTTTTCTTTTGGTTTTGGTTTTTCTCTAGTCCCTGCAGTGTGTGTTAATGATTATGTAACTGTGCCCCAGTAGCAAGAAAGGTTAAAACTGTGAGAGAAACGCAGCCTCTCCTGTAAGAAGAAGTAGGTAAAGAGACTCCTGGTAGCAGGAGATTGTGGAGGTGAATCCTGAGAGGCAAGAGCTGGAGAAAGAGTATCTTTAATTCTGTGTATGAAGGACAAATTCCCAGACTCACCCCTGAGCTATGTGAAGTA
>NW_006969262.1:0-811 GCF_000164805.1 Carlito syrichta | reverse complement strand
AGGGCTACTGGCTTTACAGTCAGGAAAAATTGGATTGGGAGTGAAGAAATGTACCCAGGTGAGAGATGTGTCTCTGACCTTTATTGGCGGAGGTCCTTGTTGCCGAGTCGGAGGGTCAACCTGCCTGGGGCACATTTCTCACCTTGGAGAGGAGATCCAGCCAAGGAGCTTCGGGAACTCCTGCACCAAATAGGGGACAGCCATTGGGGGGTGGGTTGGGGGTGGTAGGCGACGAGCATGGCAGACACTTACATTTTGGGGGGCTGTGATGGAATGATTGAGAGAAGTTTTGCAGGAAAATGAATTTCTTTCTTTCTTTCTTTCCTTTCTTTCTTTCCTTCTTTTCTTTCCTCACTAGTTTGCCCAGGGTACTCTCAAACATCCGAACTCAGGCCATCCTCTTGACTTGGGCCTCCAAAACTTCTGCGATCACAGGCTTTCCATTTGGGCGACATCCAAGTCTTCTTGCTTGATCTTGAATTCTGGGCTGGTGGTGATCCTCTCACTGAGGCCTGCCCTCACCCAAGGTTTTCTGGGTTTTTCTTGGGGTCTATTGGGGCCTTGCTATGTTGTCCAGCCTGGTCTTGAGCTCCCAGCTCTGGTCATCTTCCAATCTTGGCCTCCCTGAGGAGACAGGAGTGAATCACTTGACAATCCACACCCCCTGCATGTTTGAGAGTCACGCACTCTCTTTCACCAAGGTGGCCCCTGGGATGATCGAGTTTGTCCACCCTGGGGAACAAGGCAGGTGGAGGGCTGACCACCCTTTGGAAACATGCCCCTTCGACAGGCTCTTCTCATGGGCGGGCTC
>NW_006969261.1:0-806 GCF_000164805.1 Carlito syrichta | reverse complement strand
ATGACAAATCCTTCTCTGTCACAGGTACACTGGGATGTGATCTCTCATTTGGGTCCCCCAATGACTGGACCTATTCTGTTATCCCTCCCCAGTGACTAGCTTCCCTCTTTGATGGGTAAGTGACAGATGCTCTTCTGTTTTTGTTGCCTCATTGACGCATACCTCTCTGTGATTGGTGCCCCAGTAACTGGCTCTTTCCTGTGATCAGTGCCACAGTAATTGATCCTCCTTCTATTTGGTACTCCAGTGATTAGCTCTTCTTTGGGATAAGTGCCTTATTTACTAGCCATTCTCTCTGATAGGTATCTCAGTTACTGGCTTCTCTCTATGTTTGGTGTCCATGAGAATAATCCTCCTCTGTTGGGTGCCTCGATTTCTGGGTCTCCTCCTAATGGGTGCCAATTGACTGGCCTAAAACTGTGATGGGTGCCCAGTGACTGGCCTTTCTCTGTGATAGCTAACTCAGTGACAGTGCCTTATCTTTGATAGGTGCCCCAGTGACAAGACCTCCTCTGTGATGACTGTAATGGTGACTGTACCTCCTCCATAATGGGTACCCAGTTACTGGAACTTCTCTGTGATTGACTTTTCTGTTATCAGTCCCAACGACTGGGCACTCTCTGTGATTCTTGCCTCAGTGATTAACTTTTTTCTGGGATGGGTGTCCTAGCAACTGGTCCTCCTCCAAAATGGGTGTTTCAATGACTAACTCTCCTTTGTTATGTGTGTCCCAATATCAGGGCCACCTACATATTGGGTTCCCCAGGGACTGGCTCTCATCTCTTATGAGTGTCCAAGTAATTGGT
>NW_006969260.1:0-581 GCF_000164805.1 Carlito syrichta | reverse complement strand
CACCCACTCTATATGAACTTCATTTACATATACTATTGCTTTCTCAGTAATTGTCCAAATGTTACAGCATTGAGTGGGCTGCCTTTATATTTTAATGCTTCCTTATGGACTTTTCTTCAGTTTATTAAAGGCAGAGTTTATTCTAAACTTATTATTATAAATAAGTTTATAAGGGAACACTTCTACACTGTTGGTGGGAGTGTAAACTAGTGCAACCTCTGTGGAAAGCAGTGTTGCAATTCCTAAAGGCTCCAAATATCAACTTCCCATATGACCCCGCAATCCCCCTACTGGGAATATATCCTGAAGAACTCAAATCACTCTATCAAAAAGATACCTACATACGTATGTTTATTGCAGCATTGTTCACAATAGCAAGAACCTGGAATCAACCATGCTGTCCATCAAAAGAGGACTGGATTTAAAAAATCTGGTACATATACACAATGGTATACTATGCAGCCATAAAAAGGAACAAAATCATGAATTTCGCAGCAAGCTGAATGGAACTAGAGTCTATAATACTGAGTGATCTCTCACAGAAACAAAGATCTGAGTATCACATGTTCTCACTTATATAG
>NW_006969259.1:0-725 GCF_000164805.1 Carlito syrichta | reverse complement strand
TGATCACAGAGAAGCCTCTGTAGGGACAGAGGCTGTGCATACAGGAACTGAAGACCTTTCCCAGATACTCAGGATTCCCTCAAGAGTTCACAGAAAAACTCTGGTGATAAACACTTTGGACTGAGTCATGTGGATGGTTGAGCCCAGCTCTGCTGCCTCTATCACCTTAGATTAATTTTAACCTTCCTAAACCTCCAAAATGGTGAAGAAAAGATTAATGTCACAAGATATTTTTGAGCATCAGCTTAGATGGGTAAATAAAGTCCTTAGGATAGGACATCCATAATGAAAGCTATCAATACTTGTAATTTGTGTAATAATATAGGGCCACTGCAATACTACATAATAAATATAAGAAAATTGTGTACCCCCAAAAAACATAGAGTAAGGAAACAAAATAGTTGCTTAAAGGAGCTTTGCAAATATTTGCTACTTTTCGTATCACTACACAAGTATCTTGTATAGGTCCTCTTCACCCTTCCTATAATTTTTTATAAATAATGAGGCAGGGAGCTTCACCCAGCATCATTCTTTTGTTGTACCCGAATCCTGAATCCGAGAGACCACCAAAGAGCCAGCTGTGATGCAAATCACACGAGGGTCTTTATTCAGGCTCGTCTGGGCTCACGTCCGTTACCGGCGCACCGGTACAGGAACCAGAACCCCGACTCAGGTTTGCAAGCATTTTTTTATACACGATTTGGAAGGAGTGGGGTGGCATTACA
>NW_006969258.1:0-448 GCF_000164805.1 Carlito syrichta | reverse complement strand
TAAACACTAGGTCATCCTTTATACATGAAAACTATTCATATGAGCACTAACCACAATGAAGGGAAAATCACTGGGGCACCCATTTTAGAGGACGACAAGTAACTGGGGAACCTATTACAGAGGCATGCCAGTCCTGCGGCATAAAATATAGAGGAGGGCTAGTCATTGGGTCACCCATCACAGTAGAAGACTACTCATGGTGATTCCCATGATAGGGGAAAGCAAGACACTGGAACAACAATCAGAGAAGAGAGGGAGTAATGGGTGTTCCCATCTCAGAGGAGATCAAATCACTGAAGCACCGTTACAGTGCAGGATCAGTCACAGGGGCACTGATTGTGTAGAAGGACCACTAAGTGGGATACCCATAACTGAAGCGAACTATCACTTGGACAACCATTATGGACAAAGGCCAGTCACTGAGTCACCAATAACAGAGGAGGACCAG
>NW_006969257.1:0-2664 GCF_000164805.1 Carlito syrichta | reverse complement strand
CCTGCTCTCTTGATGGTTTCTTGGTTTGCAAAAGCTTGTCAGTTTAATGAGGTCCCACTTGTCTATCTTATCCCTTATGACCTGTGGGTTTCGAGTTTTGATCAGGAATTAGATGCCAGTTCCAATTTCCATGAGGGTGTGTCCTTCATTTTCTAAGGTTCTTATGGTTTGAGGTTTTACATTTAGGTCTCTGATCCATTTGGAGTCAATTTTTGTGTATGGGGATAGATAGGGGTCCTGTTTCAATCTTCTGCATATGGTCAGTCAGTTTTCCCAGCACCATTTACTGAATAGGTTCTCCTCTCCCCAGTGATAGGTGGTGGATGTTTTGTCGAAGATGAGTTGGTTGAGAAATTGAGGTTCTGCTTCTGGGATCTCAATTCTATTCCATTGATCTATATGCCTGTTCCTATACCAATATCAAGCTGTTTTGATGATTGTAACTTTATAGTAAAGTTTGAAGTCTCATAATGTGATACCACCTGCTTTGTTTTTTTTTTTGCTGAGGATTGTTCTGGCTATTCATGGTCATTTGTGTTTCCATATGAATTCCTGTGTTGTTTTTTCCAGGTCTGAGAAGAATGTTGCTGGTAATTTGATAGGTATTGCATTGAATCTATAGATTGCCTTAGGTAAGATGGACATCTTCACAATGTTGATTCTTCCAATTCATGAGCATGGGATATTTTTCCACTTGTTTGTGTCATCTTTGATTTCTTTGTGCAGAGATTTGTAGTTTTCATTGTAAAGGTCTTTCATGTCTCTGGTTAGGAAGATGGAACGGTATTTCATTTTTTTGTGGCTATTTTGAATGGAATTGTGGTTTTTATTTGGGTTTCTGTTTGTTTATTATTGGTGTAAAGAAATGTGATTGTCTTTTGTCCATTTATTTTATATCCTGAGACTTTGCCGAAGGCCTTTATCAGTGTAAGATTTTTGACAGATTCTCTTGGGTTTTCAAGGTTCACAATCATATCATCTGCAAAGAGAGATAACTTGACTTCCTCTTTTCCTATTTGGATATGCCTGACTGCCTTCTCTTCTCTGATTGCTCTAGCCAGGATTTCCAATACTATATTGAACAGGAGGGGTGAGAGTGGGCATCCTTGTCTTGTTCCAGTTTTCTGGGGAAATGGTTCCAAATTTTGTTCATTTAGGAGTATGCTGGCTCTGGGTTTCTCGTACATGGTTTTACTACTTTGAGATATGTTCCCTGTATGCCTAGATGTTCGAGGTTTTTTAATTAAGAAGGGTGCTGGAATTTATCAAAAGTTTTTTCTGCACCTAATGATATAATCATGTGACTTTTGTTTTGACATCTGTTGATGTATTTAATTACATTTATTGCTTTACAAATGTTGAACCAGCCTTGCATCCCAGGATGAAGCCTACTTGGTCATAATGGATGATTTTTGAGATGTGTTGCTGTATCCAGTTTGCTAGGATCTTGTTGAGAATTTTAGCATCTATGTTCATCAAAGATATTGGCCTGTAGTTCTCATTTTTTGTTGGATCTTTACCTGGCTTGGGTATCAATGTGATGTTAGCTTCATAAAATGATTTTGGGAGGGTTCCATCTTTCTCAATCACCTGAAATAGCTTCAGTAGGATTGGAATCAGTTCCCCCTTAAATGTCTTGTAGAATTCTGATGGAAAGCCATCTGCTCCAGGCCTTTTTTTGTAGGTAGTTTTCTTATTACATAGTCAATTTTCTTTATTGTTATAGGTCTATTTAGGGTCTCAGTTTCTTCTTTTTTCAACCTAGGTAGGTTGTGTGATGACAGAAAGTCCTCCATGTTCTTGAGGTTTTCAAGTTTGTTTCCATACAAGTGTACATAGTAGTCTCTGATGACCTTTTTGTATTTCTTCAGGGTCAGATGTGACTTCATCTTTTGTGTTTCTGATTGTGCATATTTGGGTTTTTTCTTTCTTTTTCTTGGTCAATCTAGCTAGGGGACCATCGTTCTTGTTTATCCTTTGGAAGAACCAGCTTTTTGTTTCATTGATTTTTTGTATTGTCTTTTTGTCTTCTATGTCCTGGATTTTGGCTTTTATTTTGGTGATCTGGATTCTTCTGCTGAAATTAGGGTTTTTGTGGTCTTACTTTTCCAGCTTTCTTAGGTGGCTTTTTAGGCTGTTAATTTGTGCTCCTTCCATTTTCTTCAGTGCGTTTGTAGGGATATAAACTCCCTTCTTACTACAGCTTGTAAGGCATCCCAGAGATTTTTGTAAGATGTCTCTTTCATTTGTTTCCAGTATCTTTTGATCTCTGTTTTGATTTCATCATTGACCCAGGAGTTGTTTAGTATCATGCTGTTTAGTGACCATGTCTTTGTGGGTTTTGGGGGGACCCTGTTGATGTTAATGTTTATTTTTATTCCACTGTGGTCCGAGAAGGTGCATGGTAGAATTTCGGTCATTTTAAATTTGCTTATGTTTGATTTATGGCCTATTATGTGGTCAACCTTAGAATATGTTCCATGTGGTGATGAGTAGAATGTGTATTCTCTTGTCTTTTGATGGAGTGTTCTGTAGGTATCAATTAAGTCCATTTGGTCCAGTCACATTGAGGTTCTGGATCTCCTTGCAGATGTTCTGTCCCAATGATCTGTCTAGTGTTGTGAGTGGGGTATTAAAGTCCCCAGTTATGATGGTGTTCTTTAG
>NW_006969256.1:0-1089 GCF_000164805.1 Carlito syrichta | reverse complement strand
GAGAACATATTCGGTAAATGGTGCCTTGAAAAGGCTGACAACATGCACAAGATTGAAATAGGACCCCTATATATCACCATACACTTTAACTCTATATGGATCAAAGACCTAAATGGATAAAAATAAATTACAAAAATTTTAGAAAACAGAGGACACACCATTAGGGAAACTGGAATCGGAAACTAATTCTTCTACAGGACCCTAAATACCCATGCCTTAAGACGTAAGTAAGACAAGTGAGATATCATCAAATTAATATACTTCTGCAAAACCAAAGAAACCGTCAAAGGGCAGGAATACAGCCAACAGAATGGTAAAAATGATTCTCCACCTACATATCTGTAAAGAGACATTACACCTAGAATCTACAAGAAACTCAAACACAGAAAAAACAGATAAACATTCCCTTTGAAAAGTGTGAAAATACATGATTGGACACTTTTCATAAGAAGAGATAAGTGCATCCAGCAGACACATGAAAATTGCTCAGCCTCACTCATCATCAAAGAAAAGCAAATTAAACCTCTTTGAAATACCAGAAACCCCCTGTAAGACTGGCCATGATTTATAAAACAAACCATAACAGATGCAGGTAAGGATTTGGGAACAAATACATGCTTCTACACTGAATGTCCACTGAAAGGTAGAGCAACACTTTGGAAAACAGTGTGGTGGTTTGTAAAGGGACAAGATATCATGCGACTCAGTAATATCCCTGTCGAGAACTTACCTTGAGGAACACACATCATTTTATCAAAAGATACCTGAACCAGTATGTTTTCTGCAACTCTAATAACAAATGCAATAAAACATTGTACCAACCATGTTGCCCATCAAAGCTGGAATGGATAAAATAAATGTGGTATATACACAGTGCATTATTATGCAGTGCATTATTATGCAGTCAAGAAAAAGGGAGAATTAGAAGTATTTTGCAGAACGTTTGCTGGATATGAGGTCAGTCATTTTCAGTGATTTGTCACAAAAACAAAGAACAGAGTTCCATATGTTCTCACACATGAGCTTAACTGGATGACTTGTAGTGCTGTAAGAAAGTGATTGGCAGTAGTGGAAAACTGTTTACAGGGA
>NW_006969255.1:0-739 GCF_000164805.1 Carlito syrichta | reverse complement strand
ATCAGAGTTTTGAAGCAGGATGTATCTAATGAAGAGTCCTAATATACAGGAAAATACACAGCCCCTTGGTAAGGAAGAAAAAGAATTGGTGTTATAGCAGTCCTCAATCCTAAAAATCAACAGGCCATCGGCTGTGGGCTAAACACCAATCAGGGTTTAGAAGCTGGAACATACGTAATAGCAGTCCTCATATACAGAATCTACACAATCTCTAGCTAAGGAGAAATAAGAAACCTGTTTTACACGGTTCTTCTGTCACAATGTCTACATGACATCTTGCTAATGGCTAAACAAGGATTAGCTTTTCCAAACAGGATTCTGGGGAAAGAGAGTCCTCATATACAGGACATTAAAAGGCCCCTCGCTAAGGAAGAATAAGTAATCTGTGATATACCAGTCCACAATACGAAAAGTTCTCAGGGTGTCTTGCTGCGGTATAAACACGAATCAAGGCTTCGAGTTCGTCTAATGTTTCGGAGATATTTGGCGTGTGAGTATTATGAATCAGTCATGTCAGGACTCCAGCAACATTCTGGTCCTCTTGAGAATTGTAATCGGGTATCTGGTAGCACAAGTCCCTTCATTTCCTCGGGACAATTAAGGCCAGATTCTCGGAAAAAAGTATCATCTTGCCGTAATTGGATGTTACTTTCGTCTTAAGATGAATCAGGTAGTCCTTAAATGGTACTTTATTTGGAGAGGGGCTGAGCATTTTGCAGTTGCAAATATTTAGTAAGAA
>NW_006969254.1:0-682 GCF_000164805.1 Carlito syrichta | reverse complement strand
TAAGGAAAAATAAGGAATCTATTTACACGGTTCCTCAACCAGATAATCTACATGGCGTCTTGCTAAGGGGTAAACAAGAATTAGGGTTTCAAAACAGGAATCTGGGGAAAGGGAGTCCTCATATATAGGACACTACACGGCCTCCAGCAAAGGAAGTATGAGGAATCAGTGTTACACGAGTCCTCAATCCAAAAAAATCTCAGGACGTCTTGCTAATGGACAAACAGGAATCAGATCTTCAAGCTCCCCTCATATTTTGCAGCTATTTAGCATGTGGATATTAGGAATCAGTCGATTCAGGACCCCAGCAACATTCTGGTCCTCTTGATAGTTGTAAACGGGTATCTGGTACTACAAGTCTGTTAGGTTCCTCGGGACAACTAAGACCAGATTCCAGCACATAAAGCATAATTTTGCCATATTTGGATATAACTCTTGGTCTCAAGATGAACCTTGTAATTCTCAACTTCCATTTTTCCTTTTATTTTGAGAGGGGCCGAGTGTTCTGCAGTTGCCAAATGTTTAGAAATGATTTTTAAAGATAACCAGGAATCACGGATTCCCCGTCTCTAGGAAACTTGTGGGCATCTGTCTTTTTGTATACAGAGTTTTGGAATACACATCGACAGGGAACATCAAGGCACCTTGCAGAGAACGAAAACGGAATCCGGGTTCTTAGAGT
>NW_006969253.1:0-11436 GCF_000164805.1 Carlito syrichta | reverse complement strand
CCAGGGTAAATTGTACCCCATAACAATTGAGATGTTTGTAATCTAAAAAACTTAGATTTCCATAAATGTCACCAAGGTCAGAACTTACATTTCACCTAAATATTCTTTATTGTTTGTGACTTTGAAATGAAGAGGATATAGTGTGTTCTCTCAGTAATAAGTAGCAATAGTGGGTCCATTCAAAAGGTAGATCTACTTTAATGATCATAATCCTTATTGGACTGATAGAAAGGTATTGCTGTACTTTGAGGTGTTATGCTTTACTAATTTCAGAAGAGGCTTAACATGTATTGGTAAAAAGAAAAAGTCCTTTCTGGTATAAACTAAGTGGTCAATGATATATGTACAGGGGTCATCAATCTAGTATGTATTGATGACAGTCACCAGCTTAGGTTTTATTGTTGTAAGAATGAGGTCTGTGTTTCTGATTGTTTCATATTATGTTTCTGCAAAAAATAGCTGTAGGTTTTTATTCTAATGTTGATGGTACCTAGTCATATAAAGAAAATTGAACTACTTTTTAAAAACTTTTATTGATCCAATTTGATCTGTCAATGGAATGTAAATCTTACTAGATGTCTAATTTTAGTTGATTTGACAACATATCAAGATATCCACAATGCCTTGTCTTGTTGGATTATGAAAGTACATTATCAAACTACCTAAGAGCACATATGTGTTCATGCAAAATCTTAATATATTAAGGAAGGATACATGTATTTTTAAACAATGCATTTGTGACAGTTTCAAATGTCTAGAATATATATTTTTTCTCAACTCCACTAATTCTGATGAAGTATTCCTAAATGGTTCTATTTGATTCTTAAAAAGCACAGAAAATACATTACCACTGTTTTATAGTCTTTTAGACTATTTATTGTACTACATTTTTTCAGATTGATTATTGCACACTTTACTCCAGAAAAAGGTGAATTTTATGTTTTCTGAAATTGCATAGCAGCTTTATTTCATGATGATTGAAAATGCCTGCAATTTTAATACTTACTAAAAAATAGTGTTCTAGATGCCTAGAAACATTACGAAGGGGGCTTTAAAATACATTGATTTATGATTCCCAATTTTATTGGAATCACTGCACATGTTACAGATCATACACTAAAAATTTTCCCTTTAAATAACAAGCTTATTTACCTACAGATGGAAATGCCCCCTTCTCAGAATAACTGCACAATTCTCTTAAAGAATTTAGAGTCATTGAGATTATCATCTATCTGTCTACCTATCAACCTACCAACTATCAATTCAGAATAAACAACTTTATTCTGCTTTTAAACTACAAAAAAAAAAGGCAAAACAATGGCCGTATCATTATGGAATTATTGTGCACGTTATATCCTGTATCCTAAGTCCATTTCCTAGTAGTGATACTATACTCAGTGAATATGAGCAATCTTTCTTGGGAACAAGAAAATTCTAGTATTTTAAATGGTTGCTTACTCATTATAAGACTCCCACAACTTAAAAAGACTTAAGTATGCCAAATATACTCAAGTTAAAGATATAAATTTCCATTTAATTTATGATTAATACATGCTGAGTTCTTTAAATTTTCAATTTTAAAATTACACAATAATAGAAAAAGCTACTAGTTTCTAATTCATCCTGTAATGGAACATATATTTTAAAAATTCCTATTCCAAGATTAGGAAAACTTTATACAAGCATAGTATTAATTTGAAACTTAGAGACACAATGTTGTAATAAAGAAACATGTTTTATATATGTGGGATCAATTTTTAACATGTAAAAAAATGATAATGGGGCTGTCTTTTTCTTATTACATGAAATAAATCGTTGTTCATACTTGTCGATCTGTGGTTGCCACTGTAAAAGTAGGAAACTTGTTACAAAATGTATTTGATACTGTACTTAATATTAGTTATACAATAACTCAAGAGGTAAAGAATAGGGAGGATTCTAGATCTAATAAAGAACATACATGCACTTTTATAGTTAAATGAGAGAAATCAAGGTTTAAAAAATACACATATAGAATTATTAGTCATTTCATAGGAAACAAGAATGAATAAGAGATGCCAAAAATGAAATTGGTAACATGTAAAAAGTTTTATTTGCTTGTACACTTAACAAAATCCACTATGAACTGTGGTGATATATATAATTTTGTAGAACACACACGAAGTTATCTCCAGTCTTTACAGAAACATATCAGTCGGTACATGTTGAAGGTCATAAACATAGCATTTTTTAAATAAAGAGATTTAATATACTTGAGGTTCAAATAAGGTACATTAAATGTTGAAAATGAGTGAAGAATATTTGGAGCATCCAATTCCTTGACTCGAGTGGCACATGTGTAAGATGGATCCAAGAAGCATAGCAACTCTTATGGGCTGGGTTTTCATTTTCAATTTCTTACCGTAATTCTGATTCATATTAAAAGCTACATCAATTACTCTTGGAGAATTTGAGGGAAATAGAGACTTTAAAAGATACTCTGCTCTGTACTTTGCGCCCTACTCATGAGAACTATTTCAGTAACTCCATTTCCTAGTAGTAATTATGGAAACTCTTCATCTATGTATAAAAGGACAGGAACATGCTGGCTATGTGACTATTGTTTCCATAAGATAGTAATTCACTCACTCCAAAAATAAAAAACTCCATATGGATCAGGTTATTTCCCTGGGTAGGTAGCAGGCAAAGAAATAAAAAAGGCTGAAGTCAGCAACCCACCAATCAACAAAATAAACATTTTTTAAAATCAAAAACAAGAGGTACAGCAAAAGCTTTGAAAACTGAACCGGCATTGAAGATATCATCCACACAAAACAGAGGAGTTATGGTCTGAATCAAACTAAAACACAGAAAGAAATCTGAATATTGAATAATAAGTGAGATAGCTTTCCTTATTGCAGTGACAAGTATTCAACCACTGTCAGGATATTCTAAGTTAGTTAGATTCTCTTAAGTAAAAAGGACACACTCTTATTTTTGTGTCATGAGCCTGGGTTTACAAAGCCTTTGCAGTTTTGTCTATTTTTAACTTCTCTCTTCTAGTTACATACAACAAAACTTCTGAAGCAGAAGCAGAAAGAATAAGTTGTTAAAACTGTGAAGTTTTGTAAGAGAATATGAGGGTCCTCCAAACGGCAAATCACATTAATTGTTTCAAAAAACAAAACTAGGACGTAAGGCTAGCCTGTATTCCTCCTTACTCGGTGACACTTGATATTTTTGTGGAAACAGGCTTTGCTCCTGGTTTTTATTATTCATCATGAAAAATGTTTCCCCTCACTCCCCCCCCAAAAAATTTCACTCCTTGTGAGTTTTCAAGTGGTTAAACATACTCGGCGGTGTCCTCCAAGAAAAAAAGGCACAACGAGGACACTGACATCTTAGTGACACTCAGGAAAGGGCAGGACTATGACTGGCCTGCATATCATAAAATCCCTTTATCAGGGACAGAGCCTTTCCTCTGTCTTTTCCTGTGCCTCTTGGAAAGGTATTGGGTCAGGGAAAACAGATGAAGGGCTGTGACTCCCATGATCCTTGGTTGACCTGGGAAGAGTGGACCCAGCTGATTTTAGTAGTTGAATATTTTCCATTTACATGAGAATATTCTCCTGCCTGGACGTTTTTTCTCTTTACTTCCATATGTCATTGACCTGGTCTTTCTCTTCTTCCTCAGTTTCCTCCCTCTACTGATGTTTTTCTTTCTCAGCCAGTCCAAGACAAGATGAAATGTGTGACAGGTGAATTCATCCCTGATCCCATGTTCTACATGATTCTGAAGTTCCTTCACACTCGAAAAAACTTGACAGCAGGCGATACACTCTAATTAGATTAACCTCTCTCTTCTAGTTACTAATCCGCTTCTCTCTTCTACTAATCCGCTCTGCCTGCTCACAAGCCATTCAGGCGTATTAGCCCTGGGACAATCCTCCATATCTTCTGTCGCTGCTTTTCCCTCAACCTCTTCCAGTTCCTCTTGAATGTTGTTCAAGCCGCACTCGTCATTAGTAAGGAGGTCCCTTGTTGTGTGTGTGTGGGAGGGGGGTTCACATGGATCTTCTCCTGATAGGCAATTTCTTTCATTTTTATTTTCTTTGGGGGGGCTCTAATTCTTTCTCTGTCTCCTCCTCCAAAACAGCCACACCCCTTTTTAATTGGACCTCCATATAGTATATATTCATGGTCCTTTCCTTTGTGATGTCTACTGAAGTTTCCTTGTGAATAAATAAGGAGAATTTTTATCTGAGTCACTGGAAAAACTCTTGTTTTCCTTCAGATCCGATGGTGGAGGGATTGCAGATCTAAGAAAAGGGGCACCTTGATGATGTCCTAGGAAAGAAAATTTCAAATGTAAACTTGATTAATGCATATGAAGTCTATGGGCATTAAGATGGCCAGGAGAATGTCCTCGTGTGGGGAAACATGGAATGGAAGTGTATGTATGCATGATGTTTCTGAATTCTGTACATGATATGTGTTATTTGAAGTGTGTACTGGGATGCCTGTGTAATGAGTTGGCGATGCATCTGAAGAAGTTGAGAAATATTTTCTGAGACATATCTGCTGAGTATTTCTGGTATTGGTGAAACAGGATGTTGATGAGTGGGTGTATGTGTTATGTGGTGTGGCAATGCAAGTGAATGAGTACGGGCGTGGTACATGCACTTCGTTTCACTTTGTTCCACTGTGAGACAGTACGTGTTAGAGGAAATGTATATGAGTTCTCTGGATGTGCAGATTTATGAAAGGCTGAAGGCATTGAGGATGAAATGACACAGGAAAATGCATCTTCTTAAGGACATAAGTTTTCTAGTTTGGTCTAGCATAAGAGCAGATAAACAGATTGTCTGGGTGAAGGATGCTAAGTATATGTGAGATTAGTTTGTAACAGAATGGGTCAGAGATTGATTGTGTGCAGGAATGAGGGTGGAAGAGTGTACCTATGCAATTCTACTGGAGAATGGTAATGATGAAGAGTGGAGGGATATGTATTTGAACTTAAGTAAAAAGGAAAGAGAAATAAGGTCATGCTTGTATAAAGAAGTATAACCAATGTGTTTGTGATAATCTAGGGAGGAAGTTTCTGATCAGTGTTCATACATGTCACCACTATAAATGCCTCCACACAATTGAATGTTAATTCTGAGAAGATGTGCCTTATTCTAGAAGGCACATTTCCTATTTTTTCCCTTCCCAGAGACCTCAGTCCTATTTCCTTTGCCTGAAGCCCTTTCCCATCTTAGGGAAGTACCTTATTGAAGAGTTGGGATGCACAGTTCTGCTGTCCCTCCTGTCTAAGCTCAGATCTCACCATTGGTCTACCTACTGTCCTCATCATCAATGATCTTTCTTGTAGTGGAGACACAGGATAAAACTCTGAAGTAGACAAACTCTTTTATGGGTCTGAGTCTTTTATGGGATTACCACACATGTCTTGGGAGCATTTTCTTCAGCGTAACGAATTTCTGGGGAATGATACTGTAGAAAATTGAGATACATCATCTGAGCACCCCGTTCATTTTTTCAAAACAGATATGTTGGGTATTGCCAACATGGGACTTGCTTTCGCAAAAGTTAAGGTGACTTTCCCATTCAAACCTCTAAAATGTAAGTTAAAGGAAAGTTATGAAAATTGTGTATGGAGAGGTTGTAAATAAGATTGTGTGTTTTGTTTGAATATTGGAAACTGTGAATCATGCCTAAGATAAAATATGTAGAAAATAAAATGCCTAAGATACAATATGTAGCAAATAAACATTAAATGCTATTGTTATTATCATTCGGTAAATTCTCCTTATGAGAATTTGTGCAAAAATAATATTGAAAATGTCATATGATGAATTATGTATGTATATCTACCTATTTTTATATTAATTCTATATTGATGAGATATAGAGGTATCAATATAAATCTGTGTATATGATGAGTGGATTGTTAGCTCTTTAGCCAGGTAAATAGATTAATAAAACCTTTTTGAATGTCTCCTAAACTGGGCTTGGTGCTGGAGGTATCAAATGAAGACTTCACACACTTGTCCAAGACTCCTCTTCTGGAAATGTGCTTCCACATTTTTCTTGAGTTTTTTATCTTTTCTATTTATAGCATGTAGGAGTTTCTTCCAAATAAAATAGTAAAGTGTACAAAGTCCATTACTGCTCACTCAGTGGAAATGGAGACACTGGGCAGTCCTCGTGAGAAGGGGTCATTGATGTCAGTTGTGAAGCAAATGAACTTAATTCCAATTCTAGGGCACCATTCTGCCCCACCTTTTACTTGCATTCTTATCCCACCACTCCTTTATCCTTATACCTCTGTGGATGTGCTTGTTATAAGAGGAGACACAGGACACATATTCCGAGTTGGAGTCTTCTGATGTCCGTTTGTGGTCTTGAGTCAACAACCCCTCTTGATTATGGGGGTCTTTCCCTATTATTCCTGGGAAAAAGAAGGAAAATCAGATCTATTATTTTTTTTGAGTTCAGGAGACAATCAAGCAATAGTATATACAATAACATGCATAGCATTTTCCTCATGAATATGTTACTGTTTAAAGTTACAAAATTCTAGCCTACAAAAGTGTTTGTTGGAATGATGAGTCTTGGTGGGGCTGGAACACCCGTGGTGGCATGTGGTGTTTTGTGCAGTATGTCAGAGACTTCCAATCTTTCTGGCTTACATGACAAGGTGCCCATATTTTTTGTTATTACTATTTCTATTTATCTGAAATGAGAATTTGCAGGAAAGAATCCAATGAATGGCACCTCCTGCCTTCAACATTGTCTTCAGATATCTGCCCTTCTGGCCGTTGTTGTCAGAGTTCTGCTGGCCCTGAGTCTTAGAAGACCTCACAAACTCGAAGAGACTCCAGTAAGATCTCTGGGACTGGCTTCACACTACAGCTCCCAATATTGGTTGCATCTACTCTCTTGGCTTTCTTGGGTGCTTACTGTCTCTTTTTTTTTGAGTTGGAGTCTCACTCTGTCACCCACTGGAGTGCAGTGGCCGCTCCTGGCCACCACAGCCTGGACCTGCTGGGCTCCGGCGATCCTTCCGCCTCAGCCTTCCAAGTAGCTGGAACTACAGGCGCATGCTAGCATGCCTGGCTCATTTTTTAAAATTTATTGTAGAGATGAGGTCTCACCAAGTTGCCCAGGTGGATCTCGAACCCGCGGGCTTAGGCAATCCACTCATCTCAGCCTCCCAAAGTGTGGGATTACAGGCTGAGCCCGGCTGCTTACTGACTCTTAATTAGCACAACTGTCACTTGGTCAGTGTGCCCTGTCCATACCGGGCTGTGAATAAGTTTTTCCATCTCCATTTGGCACACTCATAACCTATCTCAGAATAATACCTGTTTATAAATAAATTTGGATTGGTTTGATGCTATCATCATTTGTGTAGTTTTTTAATCTATCGTACCTATTTGATGGAATTAGAGATGTCATGAAGATCCCCAATTTGTTTCTATTACTTCCTTTTAATCTGTATTTACAATGGAATGGGCTATGCTTTAATTTCACAAGCTTCTGCAAACACATTGGTAGACTGAAGTTCCTGACAAATAATTCATCAACACAATTTGTTTTCTCTGTTTAAAAATCTCGATTAAGACTATAACCAAACCTTTACGCCTCCAAATGGCTAGTTTTTCACTTAGGTACTGGAGAGCTTTTGGTGTGCCTCTTTGATGTGAACATGGTGAAATTTAGTGTGTGTGTACATTTTTACATCGTGTGTCATCATTCGTGAGTATATTCTGATGTATGTATATGTCTGTGTTTATATGTCTTTTTTGACAATTTTATGTATTGAGTGTAGCGGGTGAGATTGTCGTTGTGTATGAAGTTGTATGAGTGTGATGTGTTTGGTTGTTTGCTCATAGTTTTGTACATGTATAGATATTTCATTTTTCATGTATCATGTCACCTGTATGGCGTGTACAATTGATGTATATGCATTTATACAATAGATTTGTGGTTTATATGCAAGACTGCATGGACCTGTGTAATTTTTGCAGAGACAATGAAAGTGTTTTAATCTGAACTTGTAACAGATAGATAGATCATATAAGCTTTTTATATAAAGTGGTTAAGAAATTGGAAACAAAGAGGTGTGTGGTAAGGAGTTATATGATTGCAATAGCTTAATGTAATGTGATTAGAGTTTACTAGGGCAGATTATTTATGTGAGTTAGGTATTTTTATATTGAAAACATGAGGTTAAGAACAAGAAAATTTGAGACATGCATAGGCTTTGAAGCGAGAATGCAAAGATGTAATGTGTGAAGATGAGTTAACAGGTACATTTGTGTATATGAGGAAATGGTATAAGCAATGGAAAATGAAATGATGTAGGTTTATAGACATGAACCTAAGTTTGGTTTTTAGAGTTTATTCTCTTTAATTTATTCCAGAGCTTTTAGATCTATGTAAAAAACTGAATAACACTTATTAAAACTTCCTAGCTTCTGTACTTTGATTTTTGCCATTTCTTATATACTGATGGGATTTAAGTATGTTCTCTATAGCTATTATTTTGGAGGGTTTTGTTATTGTTCCTTAACAAAAGAGCGGTAACTACTTTCCTTCTTTCAAGTCAATGTCACTTTCCTAAAGAAGAGGTCATCACCATCATCACTATCTACAGACATGGAAGACTATAAAATCTTTCTTCTGTGTCATCATGAAAATATTCCTTTTCTTCCTGAAATTTCTCTCCATCACTGTTACCACCAAGCATGCTATTGAACCTTTTCTTTTTTTTCTGGCTGACATAATGTTTTTATTTTGAGGCCAACAGGTGTTCTCTAGAGCTCAGCGGGAACTATAGAATCCTTTTCTGAGTTTTTGATGGAGAATTGGGACTGTCCACTACTTTGGGTCCATGCTTCATCTCTGCCATTAAAAAATAATTATCTGTGTGTTTCTTTGCCAATATTTTTGCTGCTTTGCTTTTTATTCACCTCTATGCAGATGGACTTCAAATTTATATCTCCTGAACTCCTGTAGCTCTAGTTCCTCTTTAAGTTTCAATTTAGACGAACAAGCCCAATCTCAGATACCTTTATGCAAAATAAAATGAAATATATAAACAGTCAAAGAAAACATGCCAGTCTGGACATTGGTAAGAAAATTTTTATTCAGGGGACAATTGCAACAGGAGGGACACACTGGCCACAAGACATGCAACTCTCATAATGATCAGTCCGTGCCTTTTACAAGAAGCAGTAAACGAGACTATAGGGAGCTGGTTTGGGGAGTAGGATGAATAGGAGATAAATCAACAGCAGAACAGGAAGTGTGTGTGTTTTTTGTTTTTGTGTTTGTGTGTGTGAGTGGGCGTGTGTGTGTGTGTATGTTCCTGGTTCTCCAGAGGAGAGAGGAAGAACTGTTTCATATTCCAGTGTTTTTGTAACTTAACGGGCAAGTCAAAGTTCAGACGGGATGAGAAAGGCCTACTTAAATTTGGGGAAGTAACATTTGTAGTCATTTTGTTCAGATTAATCAGTAAGAACAGTTTAGGTAATTAATCATTAGACCTAAAAATGGAGATTTAGAGTGCCTATTTCTAGGTTTTGTCACAGATAACCAATGTAACTTGAGTTACTTAAGTCATGTTGAAAGGGTGGTTCTTTACAGTAAACAGTTTCCTGGTATACATAAAAGTAGAGAATTTATTAATTATCACTGTTTTCCAGTAACACAGAGATCAGATAAAATTTAACATTGCCAAAACAAATACAGACTTGTATCTTACCTCATAAAATATTATTTTACCTCATGGAAATATTACATCTTTCAAAATGTTTCATCCTCCTCAAGAATATAATTGAGTACAGCAGCTCTGTGACCAGCACCCACCGGAAAAATCTTTGAGGAGCTAGCCCACTCAAAATTGACACCAGGAAGATATGTAACATGCTTAAGATAAATGATTGGTCTTGTTCCCTCTCCCACATATTTCTTTCCACTGTTATAGATGGATTACTCTTCAATTTTGGAGGGGTATTATTACAAAATCTCTGGAAGACAAGTCTAAATTATCTTTCTACAGTCTTGCTTCTCACTCTGTCATGTGTCATTCAGTATCTTCATATTGCATTATAATTGTCTTTTTCTGGTCCAACTCTGTCTTCTGGAATATTCCATTAACACCAGCTCCCTCTTTACTTTCAACTGCTTTTCAGTGTTTCCCCTTCATCACTTAGAAATGACCAGGGATGCTGCTTTTTGTGGTCTCTCAAGTAGAATTTGCTTTTTATCTTCTTGTATTTCCCCAAATTGAAAGGTTTAGTATGTTCCCACCTTGCTGTTCAGATATATTCCAGCTGTTAGTCTACCAATGTTTTGTGAGAACTCTCCTCCTTTTCATTATTATTGAATGTTTACTCCCAAAAGTTGTCATTTCCACAAAACCTAGTAACATACGTAGGAAATTCACTGTCTACTTGGATACATCCTTCAACACAGAGTATCTCAGACATAAATGATTTGTTTGTATACCAAGTCTTATTTTCTATACATTTATTAATTAATTTTGAAAAAGTACCTCATTTACCTAATACACAATTAAAATAATAGAATTTCCTGAGAAGTCTTATTCCCAGCTATATCTAATGTATTACATTCTTCCAAACTTCTTTGAAATAGCCATTTTAATTAGTTTATTGCATGTCAGTGTTTCCTATACAAAAGCATGAAGAAAGAAACACTATTGTAGTTATCTCCTCTTCCCTTCATAGGAATTAATGTACTGTGGACACTATTTTCAACTTTCTTTTTTAAATTTGAGTAGGAATCTCACTTCGTTTCCCAGGCTGGGATGCAGAGGCATGCTCACGGCCACTGCATCCCACTCCACCAGCTGGGTTCAGGAAGCCTTCCAAGTAGCGGGAGCTAGAGGCTTGTGCTACCACACCCAGCTAATTTTTTTTATTTTTTATTGTAGAGGTGATGTCTTGCCAAGTTGCCCAGACTGTCCTCGAACCCGTGGGCTCAGGCAATCTCCTCACTTCAGCTTCCCAAAGCGCTTGGATTACAGGTTTGAACCACCATGCCTGGGCTCAATTTGCATTTTTAACTTAACTGTTTGGACTGGCAATCTCTCCAGAACAATACATAGAAAGCTTTTTATTTTATTTTGAAAAAAAAAAATGTTGGTTGTACATAATAGTTTTTTATCCAATTTCCTATCATTGGAGGCTTGTGTTGTTTTCAATCTTTTGTATTACAAACAATGCTTCATTGAATAAACATAGATTTATACTATTTCTTATACGTGTAGTTGTGTCTGCAAAATAGGTTCCCATAAGGAGATTACAGATTAAAATAGTAAATATATCAATAATTTTGAAGATAATACCAAATTTTTCCTCTATATAATTCTGACTATTTTATATCGGGTTTGTCTTTTGCAATTTGAAATTGCTGATACCTTTTT
>NW_006969252.1:0-788 GCF_000164805.1 Carlito syrichta | reverse complement strand
CAGGGACCAGCGGCACATCACCATCACCTCCTGAGTAAGTCCTACTTTTAAGAACCATGTTATACTTTGTCCAAGAAAATTGCCAGGTCCTCTGTGCTATTTTCCGAGGCTCTTACTAGGACAGGGGGACTTCCGGCAAGATGGTGATGGGGCAACCTGGTCTGTGAAACCCTCTGCAAAGGAGAACCGCAGTGGGTCTATGGCTCTCGCCCCGGGGGCTGTGGACCCCAAAATCGCAGGCTGCTCTTCATACGGAGCTCAGCCATTGCCACCACTGGGGCATCGCAGCGGACTGGACAGCCACTGCAGTGCAGACACCGCCACCGCAGCCGCTGTAGCCACCGCAGCCACCACCAGTAGCACATCGCACCACCCAGGCCGGAGGCAATCCATGACTTCAGTCCTTGAAGCCCCTTCAGGGAAGATCTGCTGGGATCGCTGCCACCTCTCCTGCAACCAAGCCGCCCTGCCTGCCGTAAGTCCCCTGCCTGTGCCCTCATGCAGGCATCCATCTCCAGTCTGGCGGTTCCTGTCTGGCCCAACCCCCTCTGGGGTGAGCAGCTGAGATAGCACCACCTGCTGGCGATTCAAGGTAACAACACCAAAACGGGAGAAACAAGCTTGAAAAGGACATAGGCCAGAGTGGTGAACGGAGGGTGATCTGACCTGTCCTCCACAGCAGACCAGGGGCAACTGACCCTAACAGCAAACTAATTTACCTGCTTGAAAAGAAAGCTAGAAATCAGAACTGAAAGGACATTGGACTTAAACAAAAAGTCTCAGAGTGG
>NW_006969251.1:0-4564 GCF_000164805.1 Carlito syrichta | reverse complement strand
TCCAGGTATGAAGATCAGTTGGACAATTTGGATAGACATCGCCTGACCTTGACACTGCATGATTCCAGGTGTTGGAGTAAAGTTTGGGCTTTTTGGTTAGATAGCATCTCTACAATAAAAATCAGAAAAACAGCCAGGCATGGTGGTACATGCCGGTAGTTGATCTAATTGGCTGTTGAAGTGGAAAGTTTGCCTGAGCCCATTCGGTCGAGGCTGTGGTGGCCCTGATTATACCACTGCATTTTTCCCTGAGCAACAGAGAAAGAACGTGAATCAGAAGATAAAAAGAATGAAAGATTAGGCTGTAATATTGATCAGAAAATTGAATCCTAATTATTTAATTTTTTTTTTTTTTAGCTAGTCTCACTCTTTTGTCCAGACTGGAGAGAAGTGACATATTCATGTTCACCGTAGGCTCGGTCTGCTTGGCTCAGGTGATCCTTCTGACTCAGTCTTTCCAGTTGCTGAACTACAGGCTTTGACCTACAAAGTAGCTGGAATTACAGGCATGCTCCACGTTGCCCATCTAATTATTTTATTTATTGTAGAGAAGATGTCTTGCCTAGTTTCCCAGAATCCCCAACTCAGAAAATCCTCTCACGTCTGCCTGCCAAAGTGCTGGGATTACAGGTGTGAGCCTCCTTACCCAGCTATAGCTGATATTTTACCAATAAAAATTAAAAATGACTGGGTGTGGTGGTTCATGCCGTTAATCCCAAAATACTACCCAGGTTGGATGAAACATGCCTGTAGTTCCAGGTACTTGGTGGGTGAAGCGGAGGATTGACTGGGCCTAGTATGCCAAGGCTGCTTTGGCCGTGAATGTGCCAATGAATTCCAGCCTGAGCAACAGATTGAGAGCCCGACTCATAGAAATAAAAAAGATAGAAAAATTTGACTGTAATTTACATAAAAAATTGAATCCTAATTCATTAATTTTTTTTTTTCTTTTGGCTGTCTCCCTCTGATGCGCAGGCTTGAGAGCAGTGGCATGCTTATAGCAAACGCAGCTTCGGTCTGCTTGGCTCCTGTGATCCTTCTACTTAGGTCTTCCCAGTAGCTGGAACTACAGGCTTTAGCCTACACCGTAACTGGAAATACTGACCTGCACTACCGTGCCCGGCTAGTTGTTTTATTTATTGTAGAGCATAGGCTTTGCCTATTTGCTGGTCTGGTCTTGAAGCCCTGTATATCCAGCTACGTGAAGATTGTGGCAGAAGGATTGCATGAGCACAGTGGGTTGAAGCTCCAGTTGCCTTGAGTGTGCCACTGCATTCCAGCTGGAGCAACAGTGTGAGAACCCAATTCAGAGAAAGAATGGAAGGAAGGAAGGAAGGAAGGAAGGAAGGAAGGAAGGAAGGAAGGAAAGCAGAAAGGAATAAAGGAAAGAAAGAACGAAAGATTTGGTAGAAATTTACATTTAAAAATAATCCAAATATTTTATTTAATGTTTTATCCAGTCTTACCTTGTTGCCCATGCTGGAGTGGAATGCCTTGCTCATGGCCACCACAGCCTCGGTCTGCTTGGTTCAGGCGATTGTTTTGCCTCAGTCTTTTGAAAAGCTGGAATGAAACTCTTTAACCTACAAGTAGCTGGAATACAGATATGCACCACCACGTCCAGTTAGTTGTTTTATTTATTGGAAAGCTGAGTGTCGCCTAGTTGTCCAAGCCCTTCTCGAACCGCTTTGTCCAGGCAATCTTCTTACCTCTGTCTGCCAAAATGCTGGCATGACAGGTCTGAGCCACTTTACCCAGTTAAAGCAGACATTTTTTTAAATAAAAGAGGGTTCAGTGTGCTGGCTGTCACCTGTCATCCCAGCAATTTGGGAGACCAAGGTGAGAGGAACACCTGACTCCAGGTGTTCAAGGTTAGTTGGCCAATTTGGTTAGACATCACCTTGCTTGTAACACTGCATGATTCCAGGTGTTGGAGAGAAGTTTGGGCTATTGGTGAGATATCATCTCTACAATAAAAATCAAAAAATAATCCAGGAATGATGGAACACACATGTAGTTGCAGCTACTTGGCTATTGAGGTGGAAATATTGCCTGAGCCCAGTAGTTGGGACTGTGGTGGCCCTAAGTATGCCGCTGCATTACTGCCTGTGCAACAGTGTCAGAACCTGAATCCGAAAAAAGAATAAGAAAAAAGAATGAACGATTTGGCTGGAATATACATCAGAAAACTGAATCCTAATTGTTTAATTTGTTTTTTAGCCAGACTCACTCTGGTACCCAGGCTGCAGAGCAGTGGCATGTTCATGTCCCTTGCAGCCTTGGTCTGCTTGGCTCAGGTGATCCTTCTGCCACAATCTTCCCAGTAACTGGAACTACAGACTTTGGCCTAAAAAGTAGCTGGAATTACAGGCATGCACCAGCTTGCCCAACTAGTTGTTATATTTATTGTTGAGAAGAGGACTTGCCTAGTTACCGAGACTCACTAGAATCCCTGGGTTCAGAAAATCCTCTGGCATCTGCCTGCCAAAGTGCTGGGATTACAGGAGTGAGCTGACTCACCCGGCTAAAACCAGTATTTTAACAATAAAAATTTTAAAAATGACTGGTTGTGGTGGTTCATGACAGTCATCCCAGCACTTCGGGAGGCCAGGATAAGTAGATTTCCTGAGTCCAGGTGTTCAAGACCAGCTTGGGCAATTTGGTGAGATCTCGTCTTTAGACAAGAGTCAAAATATTAGCCAGGAAGGATGAAGCATGCTTGTATTTCCAACTTTGGAGGCTGAGGTTGAAGGATCGCCTGGGCCTAGTTGACCAAGGCTGCCTTGACCATGAAGGTACCACTATTCCAGCCTGAGGAACAGAGTGAGAACCAGACTCATTAAAAAAAAAATTAAAGAAAAATTTGACTGTAATTTACATAAAAAATTGAATCCTAAGTCTTTAATGTTTCTTAGGCAGTCTCACTCTGTTGCCCAGGCTGGAGAGCAATGGCATGCTTATGCCCTCCGCAGCTTTGATCTGCTTGGCTCTGGTTATCCTTCTCCCTAGTTCTTCCCAGTAGCCGGAACTACAGGCTTTAGCCTACAGGGTAGCTGGAAATACTGGCATGCACCATCATGCCCAGCTAGTTGTTTTATTTATTGTAGAGCAGAGGCCTTGCCTAGTTGCCCAGGCTGTTCTTGAAGCCCTAGACTCAGGAAATAATGTCGTCTAGGCCAGCAAAATGCTGGAATGACAGGCGTGCACCACCTCTGTCATATAAATTGGACACTTTAGAAATAAAAAAGCATGGGTCGGGCATAGTGGAACATTCCTGATATCCCAGCAGTTTGGGAGGGAAATGTAAGGGGGGACTATCTGATTCCCTGTGTTCGTGACCAGTTTGGGCAATTTGTTGAACCTCATCTCTACAGTAAAAATAAAAAAACTAGCCGGACGAGGTCCCACATGCCTGCATATCCAGGTACTTGATGGTTGAGGCAGAAAAATAGCATGAGCCCAGTAGGTCGAAGCCACAGTTTCCTTGAGCGTGCCTCCGCATTGCAGCCAGAGTAACAGTGTGAGAACCCGATTAAGAGAAAGAATGCAGGAAGCAAAGAAAAGCATAAGAAAGAAAGAAGGAAGGAAGTTAGGACGGAAGGAAGGAAGGACACAAAGAAATAAACAAAGAATGAAAGAAAGAAAGAAGGAAGGAAGGAAGAAAGTCTTGGTAGAAATTTACATAAAAAATTGAATCCAAACTCTTCAATTTAATTTTTTTAGCCAGAGTCACTCTGCTGCCCATGCTGGAGAGGAATGCCATGCTCATGGCCACCACAAACTTGTTCTGCTTGGCTCAGGCAATTCTTCTGCCCCAGTCTTCCCATTAGCTGGAAGTATCGGCTTTAACCTACAAAGTAGCTGTAAATACAGGCATGCAGCACCAAGTCCATCTATTTGTTTTATATGTTGTGAAGCAGTGATCTTGCCTAGTTGCCCAAGCTGGACTCAAACTGCAATGTCCAGACAATCATCTCCCCTCTCTCTGCCAAAATGCTGGCACGAGAGACCTGAGCCACATCACCCATTTAAGCAGACAATTTTTAAAAATACAGGGCCGGATGTGGTGGCTGTCACCTGTCATCCCAGCATTTTGGGAGGCCAAGGTGAAATGATCGCCTGAGTCCAGGTATGATGATCAGTTGGACAATTTGGATAGACATCGCCTTGACCTTGACACTGCATGATTCCAGGTGTTGGAGTAAAGTTTGGACTTTTTGGTTAGATAGCATGTCTTCAATGAAAATCAAAAAATCAGCCAGGCATGGTGGTACCTGCCTGCAATTCCAGCTACTTGGCTGGTGAGGTGGAAAGATTGCCTGAGCCCAGTCGGTCGAGACTGTGGTGGCCCTGATTATACCACTGGATTTTTCCCTGGGCAACAGAGAAAGAACCTGAATCAGAAAAAAAGAAGATAAAAAGAATGAAAGATTAGGCTGTAATATTGATCAGAAAATTGAATCCTAATTATTTAATTTTTTTTTTTTAGCCAGGATCACTCCTTTGTCCTGACTGGACAGCAGTGACATATTAATGTCCACCGTAACCTTGGTCTGCTTGGCTG
>NW_006969250.1:0-784 GCF_000164805.1 Carlito syrichta | reverse complement strand
GGCTGAGTGCACGCATAGCATCTCCATCATAGACCAGAAAAAGTACTCTGGAGACATCACGTGAAAGATGGAAACTTTAGAAACTCCCTTTGGAAGGTAGGAGCAAGGCAAGGATATGCCTTCCCACCCTTCCTATGCAACCTCTGGTAGAATGACTGGCCTGTGCAATACACAAGAAAGGGAACTGGATGCAAAAGAATAGTTTGGGAATAAGAGAGGAAACTCTCATTCTTTGCTGACACTGTGAAGGTCTACATTCAAGAAGATTAGAGATATTAAGGGTGCCGGACTTGGTGACTCAGTCTGTAATCCCATGTCTTTGGGAGGCTGAGGTGAGTGGATTGCCTGAGCCTGCGTTTTCGAGACCAGCCTGTGCAGGCGAGACCTCATCTCTACAATAAATAAAAAAATTAGCCGGGTGTGGTAGTGCATGCCTGTAATTCCAGCTACTTGGAAGGCTGAGGCGGAAGGATCATCGGAGCCCAGCAGGTCAAGGCTGTGGTGGCTGGGAGCAGCTACTTCACTCCAGTCTGAGTGACAGAGTGAGATTCCAACTCAAAAAAAAAAAAAATTAAGGGTTCAACTTGTCACAAGACAAGTATATAAAACAATCAACAGTACTTCATAATTATCACAAGCAAATAATTTTTTAAAGACATCAATAAAAACTCAGTGACCTAGAGACAAATTATATGAGGGAAATATAATAACTTTGTGAAAGACTAAAAAATTTAGTGAATAATTTTTATTTATTTATTTATTTATTTATTTATTTGAGACAGAG
>NW_006969249.1:0-869 GCF_000164805.1 Carlito syrichta | reverse complement strand
TCCCATGCTGTCAGGAAGGCTGGATGACAGGGGCATGCTGAAGGCCATCATGGACTCACGTGCCGGCTCAGGTGATCATCTTGCCTCGGCACCTGAGTGGCTGGAACCACAGGTCTCCACTACCAAGCCCGGGTAATCTTTGGATTTATTTTTAGTGGCTGAGACGAGGTATCTCCCCATCTCCCGTACTGGTATTGAACCTGCAGTATCAGGTTGTCCACTTGCCTTGGCCTCCGGTGGGTCAGGAGCCCCTCAACCCAGGTGGTGGTAGTGGTGGTGGTTGTTGTTGATATTATTATTCTGAGTCAGAGTCCCACTCTGGTGTCCAAGCCAGAGCACAGGAGCCCATTCAGTCACCATGGCCTCCACCGGCTGGGTCTCAGCAATCCTCATGCTTCCCCCTCTCGAGTGGTCAGAACAACAGGCTTGGGCCAACATGCTCAGCTCATTTTTTTGGCTTTTTGTAGAGAGGAGATATCGCCAAGGTGCTGGTCTCAAACCTGGGTCTCAGACCATCCTCCACCTCGGCTGCCCAGAGCACTTGGATGACTGGTGTGAGCTCCCACACCTGGCCTCTAAACACCTCTGGAGCACCACCGTGAGGCCTGCTCCCTTCTGACATCCCGTGATCCCAGAGAGTGGTGTCAGAATCGCCTGCTGAGCCCTCCCCTGTGAGGAGTGCCTGGCTTAGGGTCATGTCTCCACCGGGGTACCCACCCCTCTGCCCACCTCGTCCCCTGGGCGAACCTGCTCACTCCTACCAGGGGCTGCCTTGGGAAAAGGGAGGGTGTGACTCTCAAACCTTTGGGGGGATGGGTATGTCCAGACGACTTACGCCTGTCTCCGTAGCACTCAGGGAGGCTGAGAAT
>NW_006969248.1:0-828 GCF_000164805.1 Carlito syrichta | reverse complement strand
TCAGCACCATCACCTCCACCAACGCATGCCAGGACACTATGACTATAGAATGAAAACAAAAATAAAAGCTAAGCATTTAATAGCTATGACTCATACACTATGCCAATTACTTTATGTATGTTAATCCTTGTAACAACAAGGGTATTATTATCACATAACTAGAAGATAGCAGAACAATGGTCACAATTTGTTGAGAGTTTACTATATGCCAGGCAGTGTACCAAACAGTTGCATAAATCTAATTAATTACATCCTCTTGATGCCCTCCAGATACTGCTAATACACCCTATCTTTCAGGTGAATGAACTGAGGTTTCAGAAGTTGAGTAATTTGCTTGAGATCCTGCATTTAAGAAATTAAGACAAAGTCAGAGGTTGACACAAGCCGTGTGACATTACCATGTGTGTGTAAAGCACTCTACTGTTAGTTATTTCAATAAGGAAGTAGGAATCTGATCTCAAGTTTTGTTTTGTTTTGTTTCTGAAAATGAAAATAATTCTAGTTTTTATAAAAATGAAATGAGGCAGCCAGGCAGGCACAGTGCTCAAGTCTGTAATCCCAGCACTTTGGGAGGCCAAAGCAAGAGGATTGCCTGAGCCTGTGGGTTTGAGACCAGCCCGGGCAACATGGTGAGACCACATCTCTACAATAAATCAAAAAATTAGCAGACTATGGTAGCACATACCTGGAATTCCAGCTACTTGAAAGGCTGAGGCAGAAGGATCGCCAGAGTCCAGCAGGTTGATGCTGGGGTAGCCATGAGCATGCCACTGCACTCCAGATCTGGGCGACGGAATAAGACTCCAACTCAGAAAAAAAAAGAAAGAA
>NW_006969247.1:0-3032 GCF_000164805.1 Carlito syrichta | reverse complement strand
TTCTTTGCATTTTCCATACATTGCTCGTATTGAGGGGAAAAGACAGAAATGATTCCTGTCCTCTGTGAAAGTGTAAACTGTGGTGAGGTGGACCATTGTCATGGGAATAATGAAAGATTGCAACAAAGGAGAAAGTAAAAAGAAGCAAATTTTAATAACCACCTTTCACACATTGAAAAGGGTGCAGATAGAGAAAATTGAGGTGTGGAATGGCCAAGAATTGGGATTTTTAAAGGTCTTTGGGAAAAGGGGTTTAAGCCTACAGGACTGTCCAGGGCCATGCATAGGTCTTTGATGTAGACTGTAGCCACATGAGTTTTATATTTTGCTGGTTGCCAGACATTAGCATCTCATGCCCTCAGGTGATGGGCTACACAGGAGGAGTCAAAGGAAAGGGGTTTTCCAACAAGAGACTTGTGAGTTGCTTGAAATCCACAAACTTCTTGATCAAAAAGTGGTCTTACTAGAATTTCTATGGCCTCAGCCAGCGAAGAGGTGACCTTTGATTCCCCCTTAACAAGGAACCTGAAAGTTTCCTAGAGATTAGTATGTAAACCTTGATTTGAAAGGTTGGGTTGTTGGTTTGCTCTGGTTTTACATCTGATGGAGATTTATTGAGGGGAATGAGGTAGACTGCCTCTTGGCCTGCAAAAAAATGTAATCTTAAAATGTCTTAATGCCTCCTAAAACCTGCTTATTGGAAATTAACTATGTTTAACCTATGCTTGATTCAAAGCATGTCAGTCTAAGGAAAAATGGTGATGCTGAGGCAAAATGTAAACTAAGTTTATTCTAAGTTTCTTGGAGTCCGTACTTTCATTCTGGATTAAGTTTCACTTGTGAAAGGAATAAAAAAATTCCAAATTGGCTGGGTTCAGTGATGAGCCTGTAATCCCAGCGCATTGGGAGGCCGAGGTGAGTGGATTGCCTGAGCCCACGGGCTTGAGACTCGCCCGGGCAACTTGGCGAGACCTCAGCTGAACAATAAATCTAAAAATTAGCTGGGCGTGGTAGTATGTGCCTGTAGTTCTGGTTACTTGGAAGGCTGAGGCGGAAGGATCGCCTGAACCCAGCAAGTCGAGGCTGCGGTGGCCGGGAGCGGCCACTGCACTCCAGTTGGGACGACAGTGAGACTCCAACTCAAAAAAAAAAAGAATCCCAAATTATAAAATATCTCACCCGGTGAAAAGGTGTAAGAACCTACATGAAGCCTCTCAGGCACACAGGAAAGCAATTTCAGTGTCTCCTGAGAGTGTAGTCATCAGGCACTTCAGTTAGCAGGACTGCAAAGATGACATCCCAAGTCATAGGATGGCCTGACTTGACAGTTGATTCAGGCTTGTCTCTGTGTCAGTTCCTATTCTTCCTGGTTTTATACCCTTCCAAAAAAATGGATCCACTTATTTTACCTCCAGTTATTCACTGTAAAATGTATTTTATCAATACAGGTTGAAAAGTTTTTTTAAAATTTCAGGCAAGATATAGATAGATGTTGGTTTGGAAAAAATTAAATATCTATGTTTGGGTGCAGTGGCCCATGCCTATAATCCCAGCACTTTGGGAGGCCGAGATGAGAGGATGAAACCCACGGGTACGAGACTGCCCCAGGCAACTTGGCAAGATCTCATTTCTACAATAAATCAAAAAAATTAGCCAGGATCCAGCTGACAACTAGAATTATGCAATAAGAAAATTTGTAACACAGAAATATTCTCGAATACATTAAGTCTGAGAAAAAAAATGAAATGAAATCCACTCTGCCAGTGTACACACTATTTTTGTTAATGATACAGTCTAAATTTGGACATCAACACAGGCATGTACAATTTTGAGTGTTATATTTACATCACACAGAATAAGTTGCATATACTGCTCAGAGGGAAAATTCACAGTAGGTTGGAAGGTCCTCATCAAGTTATAAAGTGTACAAAATGAACTAAATATCTTCTTTATTTATTTATTTATTTTGAGTTGGAGTCTCACTCCATCACCCAGACTGAAGTACAGTGGCCGCTCCCGGCCACCACAGCCTCGACTTGCTGGGCTCCGGCAATCCATCTGCCTCAGTCTTCCAACTAGCTGGAACTACAGGCGTGCGCTACCACTCCCGGCTGATTTTTTATTTATTGTAGAGATGAGGTCTTGCCAAGTTACCCAGGTGGGTCTCGAACCCATGGGCTCAGGCAATCCACTCACCTCAACCTCCCAAAGGTGCGGGTTTACACACTGAGTCACCGAGCCCGGCCCTGAATGTCTTCTTAAAATGCAAATTCTGATTCAGATTTGGAATTCGCCTGAGCTTCAGCACTTTTCTTTTTCAGTTGGGGGGTCTCATTCTCTTACCCATGCTGGGGTGCAGTGGCATATTCACAGCTCATTGTACCTGCGATCTCCTGGCCTGAAGGAGGCTGGGACAAATTGGTATCAGGTTCCAGTGCACACAGGTGCAACACAACATCCATGCTGAGATCTATAGGCCCCAAAATAGTATATTTTAATATCAATCTAATAGTAAAGAAACATGTCCTAGGCAGAAATTCATCTACAGATATCTCCCATGGTGTGTAATCTCAAAAACTGTATTTTTATTCCTTGTTTTTAGCATCCTAAAGAGCAACTCTCTTATAATAATACTTTTTTTTTTTTTTTTTTGAGTTGGAATCTCACTCTGTTGCCCAGACTGGAGTGCTGTGGCTGCTCCCGGCCACCACAACCTCGCCTGCTGGGCTCCAGCGATCCTTCTGCCTCAGCCTTCCAAGTAGCTGGAATTACAGGCATGCGCTACCATGCCCGGCTGATTTTTTGATTTATTGTAGAGATGTGGTCTCGCTGCCCAGGCGGGTCTTGAACCCGCGGGCTCAGGCAATCCACTCATCTCAGCCTCCCAAAGGCACGGGATTACAGGCTGAGCCACCGAGCCCAGCTCTAATAATTCTTTATTCAGTCATTTTTGTGTTGTTCTGGGCAGTAACTGCCATCCTGTTTCTCCATGGAGCTGATGGAGCATTATGTGAAATATCTTTTATTTTATT
>NW_006969246.1:0-594 GCF_000164805.1 Carlito syrichta | reverse complement strand
TTTTTTTTTGAGTCAGAGTTTTACTCTGTCACCCAGAATGGAGTGCAGCGGCATGCTCATAGCACTGCAGCCTCATCCTCCTAGGCTCTGGTGATCCTCTCACCTCAGCCTTCCAAGTAGCTGAAATCACATGTGTGTGCCACCATGGCTGGCAAATTTTTTGATTTATTGTCTAGAGGAGGTCTTGCCAAGTTTCCCAGGCTTGACTTGAATGCCTGGGCTCAGGCAGTCCTCTTGCCTCAACCTTCCAAAGTGCTGGGATTACAGGCGTGAGCCACCATGCCCTGCTTTCTTTCTTTTTTTGATCTTATTTTTTAACTTTTGTATATAGTAGTAGATTCAAATTCCAAGTTTTAGTATATTTGTATGTGTGTATATGTATATACATGCACTCAGACCCATGTGTGTGTGTTTGTGTGTGTGCACAATATATATTTGTTGATGTATCAATAACTGTTACATATTTTTATAAGACATGACACCTTTTTGTACATGTATTCTTATTTTAGTTATGTCTTTTACTAGTGTTTGCATGGAACAATCCACAGTGCCAGACAGTGGTACACTGTTTCTTGTAGGTAGAGTTCTAAAAAT
>NW_006969245.1:0-358 GCF_000164805.1 Carlito syrichta | reverse complement strand
TGAAGCAAAAAATAAGGTATAGATCAATCAACTTCATTTTCAAAATATTTGAGATGCATTTGTTTTAACATAGATATAGGTAAAGGTCAGTTTTCCCCATTTGGAAGCCCAAGCATTTCCTGAATGTGGGAGTATTTTGAGATAACTTAATTGTCTGAGATTTTATTTGAACTATTGATGCTGCAGCCCAAGCATTTCCTGAATGTGGGAGTATTTTGAGATAACTTAATTGTCTGAGATTTTATTTGAACTATTGATGCTGCTAAGAAGCATTAGAGGGCACAGTTTTCTTTGATGCTCTTATAGTAAAAATTTGTGAAAACACTAAGTTTTCAAGCTTTTAAAAATTCTTTTCCTC
>NW_006969244.1:0-813 GCF_000164805.1 Carlito syrichta | reverse complement strand
TTGTACCTGGAGAGCCCCTGCCCCTGGAGAAGAATACCGAACTTGGGGGAAGAGATCCTCAACCTAAGGAACAGTCCTGCACTGTATGCCAGACACAAGATGGAGAGCCTATCCACTAAGGGAAAACCCAGCACATGAGAAACAGGCACGGACCTGAGAAAAAGCCTTGACCTGAGATAGGCCCTGCGACTAAGAACCTGATGTTGAGCATCTCAGGAAGAACCCTATACTTGACAAAGAAATTCTGCACCCGAGAAAGAGCTGCTGCACGTGACGGAAAGCTTCTGCATCTGAAGAAAAGCCCCTGTGCCTAAGGGAGGGCCCCTAAATCTGACCCTGTGGAGAAGTACCCACACCTGAAAAAGAACTATAGCACCTGACAAAGAACCACTGCATCAGAGGAAGAGCCTCTGCAATCAATGAAGGGACCCTGCACCCGAGAAAGTGCCTTGCAGCTAAAGAGGAAATCTGAACCTGAGGGAGAGCCTCTGTACCTGAGGGATATCGCAGCACCTACTGAGGAGCCCTGCACCTGAGGAAGAGCACTGCACCTGAGTAAAAGAGTTGAACCTGAGGGAGTGCCCTGAACCTAAGGAACTGCCCCCACACGAGAGAGACTCCAGCACATGAAGACATGCCCCTGCATGTCAAGTAGAGTCCCATTACCAAACAGAGCCACTCAGAATCTGAGGGAGAACATTCATCTTATAAAGTGAGAGCCTTCCACCTGAGGGAGAGCCCCGGAACCTGAGGAAGAGTGCAGCACGTGATGATGAGCCCCTGCACCTGAGGGACAGTACCTGCATCTGAGGG
>NW_006969243.1:0-776 GCF_000164805.1 Carlito syrichta | reverse complement strand
TTGTCACAAACTATCACTTATTCTTTTGATGAGCTCCTCCCAGACAATTTTTGTTATCTGCATACCAAAATAACCTTTGTTCTCCATGGATTTCCTACCTTTACCATCACACAACTTGTGTAGCCACTTCCCATAAGCCACAAGCCCCTGTTCCTCAAGATGCTATAAAAACTTCAGTTATCTGGCCCCTCTTCAAGTCCCATATTTTGTGGGACTCTCATGTGTATACAAGTAATTAAAATGGTTTTTTCTCCTGTTGTTCCATCTACTGTCAGTTAATTAATAGACTCAATTATTAAACCTTCAGAGGGTAGAAAGTTTTCTTTCCCTACCCAGTTATAAGAGTATTTTGGGATTTAACTCATTATTTATCTTTATATGTATGCACATGCATGTCCTATCACTCTGTCACTCCAAAATAAGTGATATGTGTATACATAATATATATTTCATATTTCTATGTCCCATTTCCCCTCTATCCCTTCCATTATGACTTGTATATTGCAAGTGGACAAATAAAGATTTATCAAATCAATCAAAAAGGAAATGAAAGTAAAGAAATGTTGTATAAACCTCTAAAGAGTAAATAATGACAGAAGTATTTATTCTTTTTTTTTCTGAGTTGAAGACTCACCCTGTCGCCCAGACCGAAGTGCAGTGGCACGCTCCCAGCCACTGCAGCCTCGACCTGCTGGGCTCCAGCAATGGCATTCCTTCCACTCAGGCTTTCCAGTAGCAGACTACAGGTGCGTGCTACCACACCCAGCTTTTTTTTT
>NW_006969242.1:0-328 GCF_000164805.1 Carlito syrichta | reverse complement strand
TTATGATAACTGCATGCTATGTTGATGAGTTCTTTAAATTTTCAATTTTAAAAATGCAAAAAAAATAATAAAGTGAATACTTTCTAATTCATCCTACGTGTAAGGAAACAAATATTTTAAAAATTTCTATGCCAAGATTAGGGAAGATTTATATAATATAAGCATAGTACATTTGAAACTTAAAGACACACTGTATAAATCTGTGGCATCAATTTTCACATGTAAAAAAATGATAGTGGGGCGGTTTTTTTCTTATTACATGAAAGAAATGGTTGTTCAGCCAGGCTCGGTGGCTCAGCCTGTAATCCTGCGCCTTGAGAGGCTGAGG
>NW_006969241.1:0-392 GCF_000164805.1 Carlito syrichta | reverse complement strand
CTGAACGGATAAAACCTTGCCTAGGGTGCTGCAGACCCCTTGGTAGAGCAAAGCTAGGAAAGGTAAACAGTTTTAAAGCCGTGATATGAACATGGGTCAGAGTAAATTTAAAGAAAAAAAGTGTTCATAAGTATGTTGATGCATATGCACTCTAAAAGAGGAATGAAAGTTTCCTCTACACGATTATCTTGTTTTCTCCATTTTGTGTAAGAACAGTACCCCTGGTTCCCTGAAGAAGGCATGGACAAAGTTTGGGGAAAAATTGAAAGTTTATTACACTCTCCACGATCCGGAACTAGTGCCTGTAGACACTTTCGCATTATGGAAAATACTTACAGATGTCTTAGATCCACAACAAGAGATTGATAAAATGACTATTAGAGTAAAAGTGG
>NW_006969240.1:0-453 GCF_000164805.1 Carlito syrichta | reverse complement strand
ATAAGATGGACATGTCAGTTTATGTTAAAGTACATGGTGGGAAAGAACAAGCAAATAAGAATATAAAGCAATGTCTTGCTACACTGTACTGTTGTCTGTGAATTCCACAAGAAATGGAAGTTGACATAGTCTATTACCTAGAAATAAAATACATTTTTAGATCAAACAGCCAGTTTTCACAAGGTCACAAGAGCTCAGCCAGCAAGGAAGTCAAATAGGAATGCAACAAATGGTCTTAGATCATTTTAGACTGGTTAGTCATTCTGTGTTGAACATAAACATTGGCCATTTTATGCAAGTGTCTATAAGCCTGAGTTGTGATTTAAATCATGCCCTGAAAACTCCAAATCAAAATTCAAACCCGTTATATTTTCTCATTCATTGTATGAGAACCTTCACTCTTGTTTTCATACACATAACAGTTTTCCCATTAATTATACTCAATAATAATCT
>NW_006969239.1:0-345 GCF_000164805.1 Carlito syrichta | reverse complement strand
GTGGTTATGTCTTAGGAAGACGGCCTGTAGTTTTTGGGATTGAGGACTCATTTAAGGAAGATTCCTTATACTTCCTTAGCAATATGACGTGTAGGTTCCTGTATATTACGACCTCTATTACCCAGCTTCCTCCTTCATTCTGCAGGATGCTGAGATAGTTCCTGGTGACCAAGAATTCCAGTTTTTAGGATATCAAGAGGATATCAAGAGGAAGACGTCCATAATATTCCTTGGGAATTGGAATCCAAGGTTACTGGTTCCCATTCACAAGACCTCCCCAAAATGTGGAATATTCCAAACCCCAAACCCCAATCCTTACCTGTCAACCCACAAGAATTTTCTGTA
>NW_006969238.1:4709-7184 GCF_000164805.1 Carlito syrichta | reverse complement strand
AAAAACTTCACCACCCTACAACATGCCTGTTTGTTTTTTCAATAACACTGAAAAAGACTGGTTGCTTATTCAACGTGATACTGGATATCCAAAGTAGAGAGACTGTTTTTATAATTCTAAAGTGGACTATTTTATACCCCATGAAAGATTAACTATTAGTGACTGGGGGCTCAATCTACTACCGTATACTACAAGGCTAAATGGGGAAGACCCCATCCATGCTATATGGCATACTAATGGATGGGTAACTCCAGTTTTAACGACTGTCATTAGAAACAAACAAATTATTCAGCCCAATTTGTGGAGAGCTGTTGTTGCCATCAAGACATTTGTTCTGTTCCAACCTTGCGGGGGAGTTCAACACTATACAATAAGAGCTTGCCTACAGTCTCCTTATGTATTTTTGGCTTGGAACGATTACCAATCATTGACCCTAAAACATCCGAATGATGTTTATAATTTGTCTTGTAAACAATGTACATTAACTAATTCTTTAACTGATGCTTCTTATAAGATTTGTTATACTCAGACCACCTCCTTACTTAATGATTCCATTACATTTGTCAACTCATTGGTATGATGAATATGGTTTACAGACATTGTATGCGGTTAATGCTCTTTTAGGAAGACAAAATATTTTTGGCTACTTTGATTTTAGGAATTACAGCATTGATAGCTATTGCTACTTCAGTAACAGTATCAACTGTAGCTCTATCTAAGGAAGTTCGTACAGCTACCTTTGCTGATCAGTTATCTAAAAATATTTCTATTGCATTAACTACTCAGGAGATTATAGATCAAAAGTTAGAAAGTAAAGTTAATGCTTTGGAAGAGGCAGTTTTAGCAGTAGGGCAAGAGCTTGTGACTTTAAAGATAAAATTGGCTCTCTGATGTCACTCTGAGTTTAAGTGGATTCGCCTCACTCCTTTGGGGATAAGTAAGATTGTCCACACTTAGGACAAAATAAGAAATCATATTCTCGGAATTTGGAATCATTCAGACTTGAGTATAGACCTTACTAAATTACATCGAGAGATACAGGATATGGCTATGGTTGAAAAGCAGTTTTGGCCCTCTGAATTGGCTAGTTATGTATTTAATAACGTCTCATCGTTTGTCAACCAAAAGTTATTGATGTCTATACTCATTAATGTGTGAATTTGCGGGACAGTGATTCTTGCGTTGCTATGCCTTTTTCCAATTATTTTCAAAGTGCTGAAAAAAAGTATTTCTCAGCTCAACACCGAGTTCCATGGGTTCTTGCTAAAAAATAAAAAAGGGGGAGATGTTAGGAGCTGATCATGGATCCCCACCTGAACGTTAGGAATCAAGGTGGGCTGTGGAGCCTGAGACTACTAGAATGTGTTCAGGAGCTGTTGACCCATTCCTTCCTCCCTTTTTGCCATTTAGCACGTCTCATTAGAAGGAACTTTGATGGTCTAGGCATGAAGCTCTGAGAGTACGACAAGCATGGCTTACTTTAGGAGTTCATTGTTCCTGTTTCTCACAGACTGCGGATTCGGCTTTAAACTTAACACAGTTCAAACTCAGGTCACATTGGGAGCCTTATATTCGGTACAAGCTTCTTTATAAGATTTAAAAGTATATTTGTAAAATTAGTTTATATGTGGAGGGCTCTTTTCAACTTTAGATGGTACAGATGATTATCTAGAGTTACCAGAAATGACCCAGCACAAACTTTGGTCTGGGCCACATTCCTAAGGGTCCAGAGTGTACTTTGGACTGGGCTGCATACTTTTAAACCCGTTTAAGCTACAGTTAGTGTTGGGATTTTCTACTTACTATAGAAATTGAATTTATTTTATTCATAGAAAGTATTGTAGAGTAGGTGATACTACGTCAGTGAATTATGTCAGTTCAAGCATGATCAAACATGATATTTTTAGGTTTAATAAGAATACAGCTAACTTTAGAAATTTCATTGTTTCTATTTTCTACTTTTGTGGTTTTGGCTTTAATACAATTTAAAGTCTATATGTGGGTTTTATTTTTAGAAGCTTTATATATTACGATTAGGTGTTGGAAATTTTTATAGAAGTTAAAATAGATATATAGGATTTTAGAACAGCCATTTTGTTAAGAGATTGTAATCAATTGTTCCTAGAAACAGTCCAGCATGATCTTTTGACTGGGCCACATTCTTTATGCACTGGTTTGGGCTACAATTAAGAGTTTCTATAGTGTGTAGAATTCTCATAAAATAGAAAGGGATTAGGATTTAAGTTGGTCATCAGGTGTTGTGTATGCATAAGTTTTAAAAGTTATTGATTATTAGAATACTGTGATATTAGAATTGTTGATCGCTTTTGAGGAATATTATCCAAGCATGAGGAACAGTGAGATAATTTCGGGATCGTCCTTCCTCATACTTGAGGAAACACCTGGTGGGTGGGGGATACCCCTCCCCCACCTGGCTTTGTGTACACGTGAATGTCTTGTGATTTAACCTATGAA
>NW_006969238.1:0-3904 GCF_000164805.1 Carlito syrichta | reverse complement strand
TGGACACCACCGTGAGGCCTGCTCCCTTCTGATGACCTGGAACCCAGAGAGGGTGGTCGAAGTCATCTGCTGAGCCCTCCCCAGAGGGAGTGCCTGGCACAGGGCTGTGGCTCTGTCATGGCGTCCACCTCTCCACTGCCACGATCCCCAGGGTTGATCCGCCCACTCCTCCCAGGGTCCAAATCAGGGAAAGGGAGTGAGTGACTCTCAAAACTTTGGGAGGGTGGGATGGCCTGGTCACTCACGCTTGTCTCCTGGCACTCGGGGAGGTTGAGATGGGAAGATGGCCCAGATCACAGGAGATTGAGACCAGGCTGGAAACCACAGCAAGGCCCCACCTCGACCTGAAGCAAAACCCAGGAGATCTTGGGTGAGGGCACACCTCACTGGGAGGATCTCCTCAGGTTCAGAGTTCAAGATCAGGCTGGTAGACCAGGATGTTGACCAAATGGAATGTCTGTAATTGCAGCAGTTTGTGAGGCCCAGGCCAAGAGGATGGCCCAATTTGGGAGGTTTGAGAGGAGTCTTGGCAACCTAGTGAGAAAAGAAAAGAAAGAATGAAAGAAAGAAAGAAGAAAGGAAGGAAGAAATCCATTCTCCTGCAATCCTTCTGCCATCAGTCCTTCCCACACGTCCCCCCAACATGTGAGAGTCCCCCAAGCTTAGCACCTTTCAGTCCCAATCCCCCAATGGCTGGCCCTGCTTTGGGGCAGGAATTCCTGAGGCTCCCTGGTCAGTTTCCTGCCAGCTCTCCTCTTTGACATGCGAAAATGTGCCCCAGGTAGGCCGGCCCCCTGACTTGGCAACGAGGACCTTCCACAAAGAAATGGCAGAATCACATCCATCACCCGGGGACATTTATTCACCCCCAGACCCACTTTTTCTGGCTCTAAAGCCTGTCGCCATTTGAATAACCAGGTGCAGTTGAGAATCTGTGTATGATACTGATGTTTTTAGGCTCTGTGATGTTTTTAGGCTCTGTGACCACTGCTGGGGCCCAGGGACACAACCTTCCTTCTCCACCAGCTTTGCAATTGCTGGCTGTGGTGATTCTCCTGTGTCAACCTTCGGAGTGGCCAGAACAACCAGTACCATAACCCCAGACCACCTGTTTGGATGGTTGCAGAGACAGGGTCTCCCTGTGTGACACTGGGTGGCCTTGAACTCCTGGGCTCCAGCCATCTACCTGCCTCGGCCCTCCAGAATGCTGGGAATCCAGGCATTGTCCACCACCTCCAGCCTTCTGGTTCATTTTCACAAAGGATCGAGACTGGGCTCTAGGGTTCAGCCTTGTCATCACAGTGAATTGGAGGCAAGGCCAGTGGCTGGCCCAAGCCCGCAGGTCCGAGATGCACCTGGGCAACATGGTGAGAACTCGTCTCTACCCTCCATCCCAAATGAGCTGGGCATGGTGGTACATCACTGTCATTCCAGCTCTTCGGAAGTCTGGGTAGAAGGCTCGCCAGAGCCCCACGGGCCGAGGTTGCAGTGCTGGGAGTGAGCCACAGCCCTCCAGCCTGGGTGATGGATTGTGACTCTGACTCAAAAAAAAGGAAAGAAAAGAAGACCTTCCATTGGTAAATGGAGTTGTGATAATTGTGGACAGACAGAAATCTTTGGAGAAGGAGACCTCAACTTTGGGCCTAGAGTTGCTGATGACGGTGGTTGGCAGACAATTGGGCTGTGGCTTTGGGAGGCTGAGATGGGGAACTGTAGGAGCCCAAAAGTTTGAGACCAATCTGGGCCACATAGCGAGACCTCATCACTCCCTGGAATGCCAACATTAGAGTCAAGTATGGTGGCACCCACGGTTCAGCTACATGTAATGTGGTGGCCTCCATCCGGGCATGTTCCTTTGCATCCTTGTGTCACTCCATCGCCCAGGCTGGAGGGCTGTGGCTCACTACCAGCACTACAACCTCAGCCTGTGGGGCTCTGGTGAGCCTTCTACCCTGGACTTCCGAGGAGCTGGAATGACAGGGATGTATCACCATGCCTGGCTCATTTGGGATGGAGGGTAGAGATGAGTTCTCTACCCTGAAAGAACCTACGAATCCAAGCCGGGCACTGTGTCTCATGGTGATTAGCCATGTGCCTTGGGAGACTGAGGCAGGTGGCTGCCTGAGCCCAGGTGTCAGAGACCAGCCTGTGAGAAGGGGCCAGACCTCATCTTGGCGATAGGTCCCCCAAATCGAGTCAGGCTTGATGTTCCATGGAGTCCTGCCTGCTAAGGGGTGGGGAAAGAGGAACGCCTGAGCCACTAAGGTCAAGGCCCTGGGTGCCACGATCGTGGTGCTGTGCACCAGCCCGGCAGATAGGGACTCCAGTGGAAAAAAAAGGTGCCTCCCATGTGCATCACAACAGGTGTCCGCGGGTCCACAGGGAATTGTTTGCATGGGAGGGGGACGATGGAGGAATCAGGAGAAGAAGGGGCCCTTCCCTCGCCCAAAGGTGGCAAACAGGTCTACTGGAACTGGGACTGGCCACAGGGTTGCTGGACCACGTTGATTGCTATGTGCCTGACAGCCACCCTAACTTGGGGCAATTTCTTGTGAGTTCAAACGTGACTTTACCATGGGACACGAGTGTGGAGGGTGGAGGCAGGCCTTCTGCAATGTGTGCCTGAAGGCACTGGATAGATGTGCCCATTGGCCACCTTTAAAACCTCCCATGAATGACAGGCAGGAAATGCCTTTTCCTGTCCCAGCACTGAGGGTGGCTCCTCGTGCTGTGTGGCAGGGGTGGTGGTGGTGTGGGTTGTGATGATTTTTATTCTTTGAAGTCAGAATTCCATGCAAACAGCCACCACTGAATCCACCTGCTGCACTCAGGTGATCCTCCCACCTCAACCCCCAGAGTGTATGGATCCACAGGCTTTCACCACCATGCCCAGCTAATATTTGGATTTAATTTTGATGCCTGAGACAAAGTCTCCCCCAATGTCTTAGCCTGTCTCAAAACTGCAGGCTCCGGTCATCCACTTTCCTCAGCTTCCAAAGGGCCAGAATGCCAGGCTGAGCCCTGGAGCCCGGCCTGTGGTTGAGGAGGTGGTGGTTTGTATTACTATTCTGATTCAGAGTCCTGCTCTGTCGCCCAAGCCAGTTAGCAGGTGCCCACTCTTGGCCACTGTGGACTCCACTGATGGGACTCCAGCGATCCTTCTGCCATGGTCATCCAAGTGACCAGAATGACAGGCATGCGTCACCATGCTCACCTCATTTTGTTGGTTTCCTGTAGAGATGAGGTCTTGCCAAGGTGCCGGGGCTGGTCTCAAACTTGGGGGTTCAGACAGTCCTCTCACCTCGGCCTCCAAAAGGGCCGGCGTGACAGACCTGATCACCCACACCCGGCATTCACATACCCTCTGGACCTCACCGCAAGGCCCACTCCCTTCAGACGAGCAGGGACCCGGAGAAGGCAGTCTGATTTGCCTGAGTGAGTGCCTGGAACAGGGGTGTGTCTCTGCTGGGGTGATCACCCCTCTGCCACCTCATTCCCCAGGGTGGACTTGCTGGCTCCTTCCAGGTGCTGCTTTGTGGAAACGGAGGTTGGGATTTTCAAACCGTCAGGTGTGACGGGGCCAGCCGGATGACTCACGCCTGTCTCCTCCACACGTGGGGAGGCCAAGAGGGGACAATAATTGAGGCCCGGTACCTGAGACCAGGCTCTACACCATAGCTAGCCCCATCACGACCCCAAGCAAAACCCAAAATACCTTGCATGAGGGCAAGCCTTGGCAAGAGGATCGCCTTAGGCCCAGAGTTCAAGACCAGGCAGGAAGACCAGGATGTCAACCAAATGGAAAGCAACTGTGATGGCAGTAGTTTGGGAGGCCCTGGCCGAGAGGTTGGTCCGAGTTGGGCAGTTTGAGAGTAGCCTGGGCAACCTAGTGAGGAAAGAAAAG
>NW_006969237.1:0-323 GCF_000164805.1 Carlito syrichta | reverse complement strand
GGAGTTTAGAAAAAAATCTATTCTGGACGTTTGAAACTGTCACATGTGTATTTTAAAAAAATAGATGCATCCCTCCTTGATATATTAAGATCTTGTATGAACATGTATGTTCCCTCAGGCATATTGATAATGTACTTTCATGATCAAGCAAAATTAGTCCTTATGGGATATATTGATGTGTTCTCAAATCAATTAAAAAGGCAAGCATCTTGTAAGATTTGCATTTTATTGCCAGATCATATTGGCTCGATAAAAGTTTTTGAAAAGAAGTTAAATTTTCTTTATATGGCTAGGTCCCTTTACCGTTACAGTAAAATCTGTAT
>NW_006969236.1:0-724 GCF_000164805.1 Carlito syrichta | reverse complement strand
TCAGCTGCCTAGCAAGCCAGCTTAATTATCCGGCCATCTACTTGACCAGCCTGCTAACCAGCCGTCTTAACATGCCAGCCACCTAACTAGCCAGCTGGCTAACCAGTTGACTTAACTAGCTGTCTTAATTAGATAGCCATCCGGTTAGCCTGCTGGCTTAACTAGCTAACCACCTAGCTAGCCAGCCAGGTAGCCAGCTCACCTAAGTCGAAAACTTAAATAGCTAGCCAGCTGGCTAGCCAGCTGACTTTATTAGCTAGCCACCTACCTAGCAAGGTGGCTAGCCAGCTGACTTAACTAGTTGACTTAAACAGCTAGCAAGCTGGCTAGCCACGTGAATTATCTATGTAGCTACCTAGTTAGCCAGTTGACTTGCCACTTGAATAAACTAGCTCACTTATGCAGCTAGCCTTCTGTCTAGCCACCTGCCTCAACTAGCTGACATTACTAGTTAGCCGGCTGGCTAGCCAGCTGACTGAACTAGGTGACATCTCTAGCTAGCCAGGTGTCTAGCCAGCTGACTTAACTAGCTAGCTACCGACATATACCGCTGACTTCACCACTGAATTAACTACCTATCTACCTAGCTGACCAGCTGACTAGCGAGCTGACTTAAGTAGGTGACTTAACTAGCTAGACAGTTGGCTAGTCAGCTGACTTAAGAAGCTAGCTACCCAGATAGGCAGCTAGCTAGCCAGCTGACTTAAATAACTGACTCAACTAG
>NW_006969235.1:0-4180 GCF_000164805.1 Carlito syrichta | reverse complement strand
CAGGCCAGTGCTCTGGGCCTTGAGGGCTGGACACCTGGCCTGACCTGGGAAAGACTTCCTCGAGGAAGTAGCATTTAAACCGAGACTGGAAGATGGCGGGGGGGTTGGCTGGATGAGGTGGAAATTCAGGGCTCAAGGCCTCATCTACTTCCCTGCCCAGGCTTCCCTGCCAAGCTTCAGACCACTCAATCTGGGTGCCCATGGGCAGAACCTCACCCCTTGTTCTCTACATCACAGGTGGTGGCCCACCATGTTCCCAGCCTAGGCGGCTTCCATCTGGCCCAACACTTGCTCCCTGGGTGACCTTGGAGGTGATGTCTTCTGTGCGTCTCTGCCAGCACATCTTAAAACAGGGAAAGACAAGCCTAGCATCATGGGGTTGTGGTGGGGGTACGAGGTCTCTGGCACAGGCACATAGCTCAAGGGGCTATTGCTGTGGCTATCCCCATCACCATTATTGTTGTCACAAGCAGCATCCTCATCTGTGAGCCTGTGCCATGCATGTTCTTGCAGAGAGGGCACTCGGCACAAATCTGATGGGACCAGGAGAATGTGTCAGCTGACTCAAGTTTTCAGCCTGGGCCTCCCGATGTCTCTGTGAGGTCGTTGCTTTCTCTCAAGCTCCTGGGAGGATGTTTGTGACCTGTGCCATGAGCATCCAGAACCCACTCACCAGCAGGTGGCTAGAGCAGGACCTTCTGGGTGTCCATGGACTCCTCTGGACCATGGTGATAGGTGTGGGGTGCTGGGAAGGTTGTGATCCCAGCTGAGAGGGTCCTGAAAAATCACACTACCTTCTGCAGTTACAGAGGTGGTGGCAGACCCAAAGAGCAGCCCAGGCACCATCCTGTAGTTGCCTACTCACCCAGAGGGCATGGTTCATCTGTACTTCCAATCCTGGCCCTGGTGGGAGTGCTCCCCAAAGCAGCAGGGTCATAAGATCCATGTAAGCTGCTCAAACCCCTGGGCCCCTGCATCTGCCAACTCCCTTCCCTGGGACCATCTGGACCCAGAATATCCCTGTGTGCTAGAGTCTTGGCAGCAGAACATGCCAATATAGATGGCGGTCGACACTGACTCCATTCCTGCCTTCACTTTTTCCAAGGAGAGTGAGATATCCCTGTTTTTTTCCCTGCAATTTTCCATTTTAATTTTCTGAAAAGCCCATGGCACAGTTGCCCTCCTTCTAAACAAGGGTGCTCTGTCCCTGGGGCTCTGTGACTAGCCACAGGGTCATAGGACCTCATCTTGACTCTGTTGGGACCCTGCTGTCATCTCAGCCTCCAAGCAGGGAACAGGGGTCCTAGAGGCACTCCCCACCCTCTTATCTCCCTAGATTGTCCCAAGAAAGGCAGGCAGGGCCTCAAAGAGGAGAATTACTTATGTAGAAGAGCCTGACATTGACCTTGCCCCTCTGAGGCCCAGGGGAGTGGGACAGACAGCTCGGGTGATTTCATGAGAGCCCCTTCCTCACCAGCAGCTAGGATATAAAACTAGGACATGAGGTTGCCATGTTGTGGCCTAGCAGAAAGTTTGTGGGAAATGGCCCTCAACGCACAGCTGGCCTTTAGGGTAGTGCCTGGAGTGACAGTTAGCATGGGTGAGCACTGACATTGGCATTTTAGTGGGTTAAGAAATGAAAATCACCAACAGACACATGAAAAAGTGCTCAACCTCACTCATCATCAGAGAAATGCAAATCAAAACCACACTGAGATACCACCTAACCCCAGTAAAAATGGCCATCGTTAATAAAACAAACAACAACAGATGCTGGTGAGGATATGAAGAAAAAAGAACACTTCTACACTGCTGCTCGGAACGCAAACTAGTACAACCTCTTTGGAAGACAGTGTGGTGATTTCTGAAAGAACTAGAAATTGACCTTCCATATGACTTTCCATATGATCCAGCAATTTCCCTATTGGGAATATACCTGGAGGAACGCAAATTATTCTGTGAAAAAGATATCTGCACACATATGTTTGTTGCAACTCTATTCACAATAGTAAAATCATGGAACCAACCATGTCGCCCATTGAAGCCAGACTGTATAAAAAAATGTGGTACATATACACAATGAGAAACTGTTGGTGGGAGGTTGAGATTGGCAGTTGAGGGAAACTCCTAGGGGGAGAGAGGGGTATAACACATTAACAGGGGTACCTGCATGATCAATGTTTCTACACCTAACCCTGAATTGTACCCCACATCTTTATAATAAAAATTTTCAAAACATGAAAATCAGAACTTTTTAGAAGACAGATTTGATGGAGGAGAAGAACCCTTTCAGTGGAAATTGAGCATTCAGGGTCTCAAGTCAGGCTGGTGGGGCCAGATCCCAGCGACTTAATGTCTCGGAGTCTATGTCAATCCTAACAATGATAGTAATAACAACAACGCTAACAGTGCTGCTTGCTGAGAGGATTACAAATATGATGGATGTACAGTGCTTAGGACAGGGCCTATCACAGCATGTAACACATGCTAGTTGTTCTCACTGTATTCACGGTCAGCATCATCATATTCATAAGATGTTCTCAGGTGTGGTAGCTCTGAAGGGGAGAGTGAACCATTCAATTCTGTAGACCGAGGTGCAGCCTTACCTTGGTAGTGAAGCTTGGCATGTATTTGGTACCAGGCATGTCCAAGACCCCTGGCCTGAGCTCCTGGCCCTGAGGCCCACTGGGCACAGGCTGTCCTGCCACTGATTGATTGGTTTACTCCCTGCATCTCTTGCTTTCTCTTCCTCCCTCTGGGAAAACTTGTCCTCTTCCGCTTCCATGCCTGGTTAGTTTCCACTCGTCCTCTGTCCCACCTTCTGGGAGACCCCCTTCCCCCCATGCTGTTTCCCTTGTCCAGACACATGACATCTCAGACCTGCATGTGGGGGCACCTGGGTGTCAGGAGTCATCACATTGAAACTGACTATCCGGGTGGCTTCTTCGAGGGTACTGTGGCTACCCTGGGCCAGGCCACAGCCTTTGCATGACTTGGCTTTGCCAAGAGAGCTCTGCCTAGCATCCACATCCCAGCAAGCAAAGCAGATGGGGCAGTGAAAAGTGAATAATTAGCCTCCTCACCACTGGCTTCAAGCTAACACTTTGAACCAGATGTGACATCAACTTATCTCCAGGGGACAGTAAATGGCAGCAAGGAGACGGGTCTCCGAAGAGGCTGCTTGTCAGACAAGCATGAGGAAGGGCTGAGCTCTTGCAAGACTATGAGGACCGTAGGGGCCATTTTCCTTGCTACAGGCTGGGGTCACTTCTTTAGAGACTGCCACCCTCAAAAACCAGTCCCTGGGGCTTCTGGGCATACTTTGGGCCTAAAGACTTGTTTCACTTTGCTACAAAGTCTGCGATTTCTGGGTCTATTTGTGTCTATGATGCAGAAAGACAGTCCCACTAGCTGCAAGGGCATGGGACTGCAGCTTAGAAATGAAAATGTCCCCTTCTTATCCAGCAGCCACCAGTCCAAGAGCTCCCTAAAGGGGAAGCTGGAGGACGGGGCCCCAAGACACAAAGTCTTACAAAGCACAAAAAAGCATGTTCTTAGATACTTAGAAAATGAGAAATACCACAGGCATGGTTTTGAGTGGACTGATGGCCATGGACAGAGGCACCACAGCCCCTCTGGCCAGAGTGTCAAAAGGGAAAGCCACATGGACCTCCATCTCTGCCATGACAGGTGTGTCACCTTCAGCAGCTGCTTCACTCAGGCACCCCATCCCGTGACCTGTGGGGACAATGGCTGGCCTGTGTGTGGAGCCTGACCTTGTCTTTCTCTCCTTTCCCTGCTGTTTTTCCCCTCCCTCTGTTCCCACAATTTTTCAAGCCATTTGTGCAAAAATGCTTGTGTGCACGTGCCCGCGTGTGTGTGTGTGTGTGTGTGTGTGTGTGTGTGTGTGTGCATGTCTGTAATCAACGAGAAATGCAAATGACCCAAATAAAATGAAACAGAGGGTCTGCTCTTCAAAATATGGTTCTGATCTTACACTGGGTGGCTCTACTCTGTCAGCTTCTTTCTTCACTGGGATCCGGCTCACACAAGTCCATGTCAGATTTTCCCAGCAATTTGGTGGAGTTATTAATGCATTAATTGAGATAAGCACCCTGATGTGTTGATGCATTTGGGAGGCTTATTAGGGACGGGAAAGAGTGTGCACTGCTCCACGGTT
>NW_006969234.1:0-329 GCF_000164805.1 Carlito syrichta | reverse complement strand
GCTATGAGGCTACCAGGTTGCCCTCCCATGCCTGCCCAGTTGGATTCCTGGGGCCCCAGCGGTCAATAGGCAACAGGGGCTGATGCTGACCTGGGAGTCATGGTCACAGGCTCTCTGCATATGGCAACAGGGGTTTCCTCCCACCTGCTGGCATTCTGTTAGCCCCTCACCTCTCCTTCTCACTGAGCTCCTCGAGTGATTGAAGCCACATTTGAAATTGTTGCTCATGCTGAAAGCGATAATTGCTTGCAGCCACCTGGAGCAACTGCATCTCCTGGAGTACTTTGACCTCCTAGACCAGAGAAAAGGAAAGAATGCGGACAACATAT
>NW_006969233.1:0-949 GCF_000164805.1 Carlito syrichta | reverse complement strand
TGTTTGTCTACCCTAGCATGTATAACTTCATATTACTTTTTTTAAAGATCATTTTAAATTCTTTTATTACTCTCCTGCCACTAGTTCATGTCCTTGTTACAGTTCCTTTGGATTTGCTTCAAATTCTTGTTATTTACTGCTGTATAACTTTATTGAAAATTAGTGACTAAAGTAATTTTTTATGTCTCTTATAGGTTGACTGGCAGTTCTCTTACTCCACGCGGTATCAGCTGGGGTCACACAAGTATAATTAGTTGGTAGCTGGGCTGGGTCTGAAAGATGGCTCCCTTTACATGCTTGGTACCTCTGCTGAATTGGGTTGAGTGGCTGAAGGACCTTGTTTCTCCGCCAGGTGGATTCCTTCCTTCAGCAGTCTAGACTTACTTCCCTCAAGCACAACAGGTGGTTTCCGAGAGACCAGAAGTAGATGCTGCCAGTGTTCTTGAAGTCTAAGCTCAGAACTGGCACAGTGTCCGTCACTTCTGCCATATCCTCTTGGTCCAGGCCAGAGCTGAGAAGAGAGGAAATAGAGTCCCTTTCTTGAAAGGAGGAATGACATGCAATAAGAGGAATTGTTGGTGGCCATCTTTATTTAATTTATTTTTTTCACATTCTATTTTTTAAAAATTTTGAATGTGTGGGGTTCAATTCAGGATTAGGTATGCAAATGTTCATTATGCAGTTACCCTTGATGATCAGGTGTGCCCCCCCAGCAGTTTCCCACTGCTGCCAGTCCCACCCCCACCCCCTGGCAGTTTCCCACTACTGGGTGGACATCTTTAAAGACAATCTACCAGTTTGGCTACCTGTGTAGAAGCCCATTTTTTGGGAGGGTACAATTTACCAGTTATATACTATACAGACTTAGCTTCTGCCCAGAATTTTTCCCCAGCGACATCTATGTTCAATTGAATTCCATGGGAAGCACAGGTAAAACATATGCAATGGG
>NW_006969232.1:0-345 GCF_000164805.1 Carlito syrichta | reverse complement strand
ATAGAGGCCAATATACTTATCTCTGACTCCACCCCACCCTCACCAGTACTGTACCAACATTCTCTCTGGCACTTGCTAAATCAAGCCTACCTGTTTCTTAACGCAACCAAGCCAGAATTCACTTAGTCAGGCTGGTTATGTTATAGCATTCAGCCCCCCTTTATGAAGGAACTGCAGTAATGGGAAACTATACAACCAAGCATGATTCCAATTCTTGTAGATGGCAGCCAGCAACCCAGGGACTCACTCTCCAGTCAGTAACAGGCCAAGGATTATGCATAGGCCACCCCACACCGAAGTTTCAGTCCCTATGCAACATTACGCTACCTTTATCTAGCCTAAATT
>NW_006969231.1:0-357 GCF_000164805.1 Carlito syrichta | reverse complement strand
CCACATCGCCCAGCCTGGTCTCCAAACCCGGGACACAGGTAGCCTCCCAACACGGCCTCCCAGAGTGCGTGTGTGATGGCCATGAGCCATGGTGCCCAGCCTGGCCTCGCATGTGCTGTTGGTGAGGGCAACACTTAGGCACACCACTGCATCCAGTGTAGCTGGGACCGTGGGTGCCACCATGTGTGACTCAAGTGTTTGCATTCCAGAAAGCGACAAGGTCTTGCTACATGACCCAGACTGGGCTCAAACTCCCGGGCTCCAGTATTCCCCCGCCTTGGCATGCCAGAGACACAACCCAATTGTGTGCCAATTGACCATCTTTTGAGAACTCTACAACCAAGGTTGTGGCCTCTG
>NW_006969230.1:0-630 GCF_000164805.1 Carlito syrichta | reverse complement strand
CTGGATAGCTAGCTGACTTTACTAGCTGACTAGCAATTTGGCTGTATAGCTGGCTAGGCAACTGACTTTAGTAGCTAGCTGTATGTTTGGCTAGACTACTAGCCATCCGGCTTTACTAGCTCACTAGCTGGCTGGCTAGCTTGCTCCCTATTCAGCTAGCGAGCTGGCCAGCTGGCTAGCTAGGCAGCTAAATTAGGCAGGCTACTGCCTGGACAGTCGGATAGCCAGCGTGTTTAACTAGTCAGCCAACCTGCTGGTAAGCCAGCTAGCCAGCCAGCTTAAATAGCTGGCCACCTACCTGACAAGCCTGCTAACCAGCCATCTTAACTGGCCAGCCACCTACCTAGCCAGCCGGCTAAATAAATGACTTAATTAGCTGACTTAAGTAGATAGCCACCTGGCTAGCCAGCTGGCTTAACTAACTAGCCACCGAGCTAGCCATCTGTCTAGTCAGCTCACTTAACTCACTGATTTAACTAGGAGGCCATCAGGCTAGCCAGCTTACTTAATTAGCTAGCTACCTACCTATTCATGTGGCTAACCAGCTGACTTAACCAGCTGACTTAACGCGGTAGGCAGCTGGCTAGTCAGTTGACTAAACTAGCAAGAGACCTAGCTAGCCAGTTGGCT
>NW_006969229.1:0-2648 GCF_000164805.1 Carlito syrichta | reverse complement strand
CTAGCCTGCTGACTTAGCTTGCTGGGTTAACTACCTTGCCAGCTTGCTAGCCAGCTGACTGAACAAGCTTGTTACCTAGCTACCCAGCTGGTTAGACAACTGACATAACTAGCTGACTTAACTTACTAGCCAACTGTCTAGCCAGCTACTTAACTGGCTAGCTACTTAGCTAGCAATCTGGCTAAAGAGCTGAATTAACTAGGTGATTTAAAAAGCTAGCCAGCTGGCTAGACAGCTGACTTAACTATCTGACAACCAGATATCCAGCCAACTAGCCAGCTGATATAACTAGCTGACTTTACTAGATAGCAAGCTGGCTAGTCAGCTGACATAACTAGCTGACTTTACAAGCTAGTCAGCTGTCTTCTTAGCTGACTTAACTAGCTAGCTACCTATCCTCCCAGCTGGCTGGCCAGCTTACTTAACTAGCTGACTTAATTAGCTAGCCTGCTTGCTAGCCAACTGACTTAACTAGCTCACTACCTAGCTTGCCAGTCAGCTGAATTAAGTAACTTGCTACATAGCTAGCCAGCTGGCTAGCCAGGTGACTTAACTAGCTAGAAAGCTGTCTAGCCAACTGACTTAACTACCTAGCTACCTAGCTAGCAGGTGGGGTAACCAGTTGACATAACTAGCTGACTTAACCAGCTAGCCATCTGGCTAAACAGCTGACTTTACAAGTTAGCAACCTAGCTAGCCAGTTGTCTAACCACTTGACTTAACTTACTGGCTTCACAAGCTAGCCATCTGGCTAGCCAGCTAAGTCAACTAGCTGACTTAACTAGATAGCCAACTGACTTAACTAGGTGACATCAGTAGCTAGACAGATGGCAATCCAGCTGTCTTAACTAGCTAGCTACTTTCCTAGCCAGTTGGCTAGCCAGCTGACTTAACTAGCTGACTTAACAATCTAGGCAGCTGGAAAGCAAGCTGACTTATCTAGCTAGTTACCTACCTACCAGGTGGCAAGCCAGCAGACTTAACTAGCAGACTTAGCTAGATATCAGTTGGCTAGCCAGCTGATTTAACTAGCTGGCCAGCTGGCTAGCCAGATGACTTAGCTTATTCCCTAGCTAGCACACTGGGTACACAGATGCCTTAACTAGCTGACTTAACTTGATAGCCAGCTGCTTAGCCAGCTGACATAACTAGCTAGCTATATAGCTAGCCAGTTGGCTATCCACTTCACTTAACAAGCTGACTTAACCAGGAGCCAGCTGGCTAGCCAGGTGACTTCAACTAACTGACTTAAGTAGTTACCAACTGGGTAGCCAGCTAACTGAACTAGCTGACATCACTAGCTAGACACGTGGCAAGCCAGCTGACTTAACTAACTAGATACCAAGCTAGCCAGCTGGCTAGTCAGCTGACTTAGCTAGCTGATGTTGCTAGATAGCCAGCTGGCTAGCCAGCTGACTTAATTAGCTAGCTACGTAGCTAGCCAGCTGGCTGGCCAGCTGAATCAACTAGCTGACTTAACCAGCTAGCCAGCTGGCTAGATGGCTGACTTAAGTAGCTAGCTACCTAGCTAGCCACCTGGGTAGCTAGATGAATTAACAACCTGACTTAACTAACTAGCCAGCTGGTTAGCCAGCTGACTTATCTAGGTTGCTAATTCACTAGCCAGCTGGCTAACCAGCTGATTTAATAGTTGACTTAACCCACTAGCCAGCTGGCTAGCCAGCTGACTCAACTAGCTGAATTAACTAGTTAGCCAGCTTGCAATCCAGCTGCCTTAACTTGCTTTCTACCTAGCTGGCAAGTTGTCTAGCCAGCTGACTTAACTTACTGACTTAATTAGCTAGCCAGCTGGCTAGCCAACTGACTTAACTAGTTCGCTGTCTGGCTAGCCAGCTGACTAGCCAGCTGAATTAACTAGTTGACTTAACTAGCTTGCCTGTTTGCTGGCCAGCTGAATTAACTAGTTTGTTACATAGCGAAACAGCTGGGTAGCCAACTGAATTAACTAGGTGATTAACCAGCTAGCAAGCTGGCTAGCAAGCTGAATTAACTAGCTAGCTACCTACCTAGCCAACTGGCTAGTCAGCTGATTTAACTATCTGACTTAACCAGCTAGTAAGCTGGCTAGCAAGTTTACTTATCTAGCTAACTGCCTTCCTAGTTAGCTGGCTAGACAGCTGATATAACTAACTGACATAATAAGCTAGCCAGATGGCTAGCCAGCTGACTTATCTAGCTGAATTAATTAGCTACAGATGGATAACAAGCTGACTTAACTAGCTGACTTAACCAGCTAGTCAGCTAGGTTGCCAGCTGACTTAAATAGGTAGCCAGCTGAATTGTCAGCTGCTTAACTAGCTATCTACTTCACTAGCCAGTTGGCTAGCTAGATGACTTAACTAGCTATCTTAACCAGTTAGCCAGCTGACTAGACAGCTGCCTTAACTAGCTAGCTCTCTAGCTAGCCAGCTGGCTAGCAAACTGACTTAACCAGCTTGCTATCTAGTTACATTGCTGGCTAGCCAGCTGACTTAACTAGCTGACTTAACTAGCTGGCCTGCTTGCTAGCCAGCTGACTTAACTAGCTAGATACCTAGCTACTCAGCTGACATAATTAACTGACTTAACTAGCTAGCCTGCTGGCTAGCCACCTGACTTAGCTGCTTAGCTACCTAACTAGCCAACTG
>NW_006969228.1:0-481 GCF_000164805.1 Carlito syrichta | reverse complement strand
GACTAGCTAGCTGACTAGATAGCTGGCTATCTAGATGACATAACTAGCTAGCAAACAAGCAAACGAACTCTCTAGCTTGCTTAATTAACCAGCTAGCTATCTGGCTTGTGGCTAACTGACTTAATTATCTAGCTGACTAGCTAGCTGTCTAGCTAGCTCACTTAACTAGATACCTGACTAGCAACCTGACTAGCTAACTGACTTAAATAGCTAGCTGGATAGTTAGCTTACTTGCTAGTGGACTTAACTAGCTAGCTGGCTAGCTAGCTGAAGTATCTAGCTGACTAGATTGTTGACTGTCTAACTGGCTAGCCAACTGACTTAACTAGCTAGCTACTTGGCTTGCTAGAAAGCTAACCAGCTGGCTTAACTGGCTACCTACCTTGCTGGCTAGTAGGATAGGCAGCCGGTTAGTTAGCTAGAGGGCTAACACATGGCTACCAAGCAGGAATAAAAAGCGAGATGTCTGTCTGGAAAGTGG
>NW_006969227.1:0-4435 GCF_000164805.1 Carlito syrichta | reverse complement strand
CAATCACAGAGAAGGATCAGTTACTGTGGCACACATTATGGAGGAGGACCAGTCACTGAGACACCCATCACAAAGGAGGATCAGTAGCTTTGTCACCATTTGTGGAAGTGGTCCAGTAACTGGGACACCCATCAGAGTAGGGATTGTCACTGGAGCATCCATTATGGAGGAGGACTAGTCAATGTAGCACCTGTCACAGAATAGGCCCAGTCATGGTGGCACAAAAATGGAGGAGGGTCAAAAATTGGGACACCCATAATTCTTGAGACCCAGTTACTTGAACAACGAACACAGATGAGGGCCAGTCACTATGGCACCCATTATGGAAGAGAGTCAGTCACTGGGGACCAATCATTGAGTAGGTCCTGTTACTGGAAGCCCTATAATAGAGGTGGTCTAGTCATTCAGGCACCCATTGTATAGGAGGACCAGTCTCTGAAGCATCAATTACTGAAGGGGGCCTGTTACAGGGACATCAATCAAAGAGGTGGGCAAGTTCTGGGGCACCCATCACAGAGGAGTGGCATTCACTGGAGCACCCATAACAGAAAAAGGCCAGTGACAGGAGTTCTCAACACAGTAGTGACCCATTCTCAGCAGCACTTTCAAAAAGGAGGGTTAGTCACTGAGACACCCATCACAAATAGGGTTAGTCACTGTGGCATCCATAATAGAGGAGAGCTAGTCACTAGGACACACATTATCAGAAATATGTAGTCAATGAGACACCCATCACAAAGGAAGACCAGATACTGGGACACACACCAGAGAAAAGTGCCAGTCACTGGGCACCTATCACACGGAAAGCCAGTCATGGAACACTCATCACAGAGGGGGGTGAGTGCCTGAAACATCCATCACAGAGAAGTGCAAGTCATTTGGGTAGCCATCACAGAGCAAGACAAGTCACTGGTGAGGGATAGTCACTGTGGCTCCTATAAAAAGGAAGACCTGTCACAGGGGCACCCATAATAGAGGAAATGTAATCCCTGTGCCATCCATTACAAGGAGGACCTGTTGTTAGGACAGTCACCATAGAAGAAGGTCATTTACTGGTGAACCCAACACCGAAGAGGTCCAGTCACTGGAGCAGCGATCACAAAGGAGGGCATTGGGGCATCAATTACAGAGGACAAACAGTCACCTGTGCACTATAAAAGATGTGGGTAAGCATGGAGTCACTCATCAATGTTTAGGAGTAGTCACTGAGACACTCATCACAGAGGAGGACTTGTCAATGTGGCACCTGTCACAGAGGAAGTTCTGTCACTGAGGCATACATTATGTAGAAAGGACAGTCACTGGTACAACCATTATAGAGAAGAGCCAGTCACTGGGCATCCTTCAATGAGGAGGACTCATCACTGGGCCACCCATCAAAAAGGAGGAGTTGTCAAAGGGCACCCATTATGGAGGAGACCCAGGTACTGAGACATCCATCATAGAGGAGGGAATCACTATGGCACCCATGATGATGGAGGACCAGTCACTAGGGCACAAACCACAGAGTAGGGAGAGTCAATAGGGCAATAGTACTGGAGGAGGACTAGTAATTGCAACACCCATTTTGTAGGAGATCCTGTTACTGGGACAGCAATCACAGAGGAAGGTTTGTCACTGGCACCCATCACAAAGGGGGAGCAATCACACTGGGCATCTATCACAGAGAATGGCCAGTGAATGAGCCGACCATCACAAATGAGGATCACTTACTGGGACACTTGTTATAAAGAAGTCCCCATCAGTGGTCAATCCATCATTGAGAAAAGTGAGTCCGTGGGACACCCATCACAGAAGGAATCCAATCACTGGGGAACTCATTACAGAACAGGGTCAGTCATTGAGGACCCCATCACAAAGTAGAGCCAGTTTATAGTTCACCCATTATGAAAAAGGAATAGTCAATGAGGCACCCATCACAGAGGAGAGCCATTCATTGGAACACACATTACAGATTAGGACCAGTTACTACAGCACCAATTATGGAGTCCTACTGGTCGCTGGAACACACATCATAGAGTAGGGTTAGTAACTTGGGCAAGAATTAGTAGGAGAGAGGATGTCAGATGCTGAGCCATGTCTCACAGAGGCAGGTTAGACCCTGGAACACCCATTAGTGATGAGGTCCAGTCACTGAAACTCCCATCACAGAAGAGTGATAGTCACTTGGCACACACCACACAAGAAGGATAAGCACTGTGGAACCCATCACATTCCATGGTGCACCCATCAGAGAGAAGGTCTAGTCTCTGAGGTATCCATCACAGAGAAGGTTCAGTCAATGTGACACCCATTAGGTTTTGGGCCAGTCAACAAGACCCAATCACAGAGGAGGGCCAGTCCCTGGAGCACCCCTCAGGGAGCAATGCTAGTCAATGGGGCACTCATCAGAAAGCAGCCCTAGTCACTGAGGTACCCAGCATAGAGGAGGGCTTTTCACTGAGGTACAATGACAGATGACACCCAGTTATTGGTGCACACATCACAGAGGTGAGGCAGTCACGGGACTTCCATCCCAGAGAAGGAACAATAACTGGTTCACTCATCACAGAAGAGGTCCAGTCACTGAGGCACCCTTCACAGAGGATAGGAATTCACTGGCGCACACATTCTAGAAGAGGACCAGTTACTGGGGTATCCATTATGAAAGAGTGCCAATCAGTGAGGGATTGAATACAGAAGAGGTCATGTCACTGCAACACCCATTACAGAGGAGACTCAGTCACTGGGGAGCTCAGCATGGAGGAGAGATAGTAACTGTGGCAGCCAACAAAAAGTAGGGCACTTAAAGACCAATAACAAGGAAGAGGCAGTCACTGCATCTCCCATTATGGAGTAGGGCCGGTCACTGAGATGGCCATCACTGTGAAGGTCTAGTCAGTGATGCAAGCATCACAGAGCAGAATCAGTCATTGACTCCCATTATGAAGTAAGCATAGCCAATCACTGGGAGAGAAATTACAGAGGCAGAACAATCAATTGGGCATCCATCAAAGAAGAAGAATAATCTCTCGGTCAGCCATCACAGAAATGAGCCAGTTACAAGGTCACCCATTACAGATGTAAGTCAGTAGTTGGGTTACTCATCATATATGAAAGCCAGTTACTGAGAATCCCATCACAGAGAAGATCCAATCACCGAGGCGCCTTTCACAGAAGAGGGCCAATCACTGAGGCACACAGCACTGAGAAGGTCCAGTCACTGACATACCCACTAGAAGGAATGACAATCACTGGCGCTGATGACAAAAAAAGGCCAGTCACTGGGGCACTCATCACACAGAAGGACTAGTCACTGGGGCACCCATAACAGCTGATAGCCAATGGTTGGAGTGTACATCATGAAGAAGGGACAATTACTGGGGTATGCATCAGTGATGCATGTCAGTCACTAGGACACCCATCACAGAGGAGTGTGAGGGAGTGGATCACAGTGACACCCAATTAGGAGGAAGGTCAGACGCTGAGTCATGCCTCACAGAGGCAGGTTAGTCATTGAAACACCCATTAGTGATGAGGTCCAGTCACTGAAACTCCCATCACAGAAGAGTGATAGTCACTTGGCACACATCACACAAGAAGGATAAGCACTGTGGCACCCATCACAGAAGAAAGCCAGCAACCTGGAAACTCACCAAAGATGAGAGCCAATCACTGGGGAACCCATCACAGAGAACAGACAGTCACTGTGACACTCATCAAATACAAGGCCAATCACAGGAACAGTTGTCAAAGTGGAAGGTCATTCAGTGGGCATTCATCAGAGAGGTGGCCAGTCAATGAGGAACACATCACAGAAGAGGGAGAGTTACTAAAGCATCCTTCACAAAATAGTCCCTGTACCTATGGTACACGTCATAGAGTAGGCCCAGTTAGTTGGCAATCCATTATGGGTTCAGTCATTATGGGATCTGTCAGTCATTGAAAAATCCATTATAAATGAGTGCCAGACACTGGAGCAACCATCAAAAAGGAGAGCCTGTAACTGGGTCACTGCTCAAGAAGGACAGCCAGTCACTGAGGTACACATCACCGAGACAGGATAGTCACTGATACACCCATCAAATAGGAGAGCCATTCAAAGAGACATTGATCACAAAGGATGGCCAGTCACTGGAGCAGCAATCACAAGTGAGGCCCAGCCACTGGATCACCCTTTATTGAGGAGAGAAAATTTACTTGGGCACACATCAGAAAGGAGGTTCAGTCACTGGGTCAACCACAATCTACTAGACCAAGTAACTACAGCACACAACACAGAAGAGGTCCAGTAACAGGGTTACCTGTAACAGGGGAAGACAAGTCTCTGGGACACCCATAACAGAAAAGAGCTAATTCCTGGGGTACACATTATGTAGGAGACACAGAAACAGGAGCGCCCATCACAGAGCAGGATTAATAAATGGGACACCAATTTTGGAAGAAGTCTAGTTAT
>NW_006969226.1:0-1227 GCF_000164805.1 Carlito syrichta | reverse complement strand
AGTTAAGCCAGCTGGCTAGCCAGATGACTGTCTAATTAAGTCATCTGGCTAGCCAGCTTGCTAGCTAAGTGCCTGGCAAGTTAAGATGGCTGGTAATCTGGCTGGTCAGGTAGGTGGCCAGCTAATTAAGCCGGCTGGCTAGCCAGCTGACCAGCAAGGTGTCTGGCTATTTAGGCTGGCTTTCTATCCCACTGTCCAATGAGACGGCTGGCTAATTTTACCAGCTGGCTAGCCAACTGGTCAGCCAGCTGCCTAGCCAGACAACTCCCTACCTAGTTAGCCAGCCGGGTAGCTAGCTAGTTAAGCAAGCTGGTTAGCAGTCTAGCCAACCAGTACCAAACGAATTAAGTCAGCTTGCAAGCCAGCTGGCTAGCTGGTTATGTCAGCTATTTAAGTCAGCTGGATAGGTACCTGGCTAGGTAGGTAGCTAGCTAATTAAGTCAACTTGTTTGCCAGATGACTAGATAGTTAAGTCACCGAGTTAAGTGAGATCACTAGCCAGCTGGCTAGCTAGTTGACTAGCTAGTTAAGGCAGCTGGTTAGCAGGATGGCTATCTAGTTAAGTCTGCTAGTAAAGTCAGCTGGTTAGCTAGCTGCCTAGCTAGGTGGCTGGCATGTTAAACTGACTTTTTTGTAGGCTGGTCAGTTAGGTGTCCAGCTTGTTAAGCCGGCTGGCAAGCCGACTGAACAGCAGGCTGACTGGCTAGTTAAGGTGGCTGGATGTCCCACTTTCCAGACAGACATCTCGCTTTTTATCCCTGCTTGGTAGCCAGGTGTTAGCCCTCTAGCTAACTAGCCGGCTGCCTATCCTACTAGCCAGCAAGGTAGGTAGCCAGTTAAGCCAGCTGGTTAGCTGTCTAGCAAACCAGGTAGCTAGCTAGTTAAGTCAATTGGCTAGTCAGTTAGACAGTCAGCAATCTAGTCAGTTAGATACATCAGCTAGCTAGCCAGCTAGCTGGTTAAGTCCACTAGCAAGTCAGCTAACTATCCAGCTAGCTATTTAAGTCAGTTAGCTAGTCAGGTTGCTAGTCAGGTATCTAGTTAAGTGAGCTAGCTAGACAGCTAGCTAGTCAGCTAGATAATTAAGTCAGTTAGCCACAAGCCAGATAGCTAGCTGGTTAATTCAGCAAGCTAGAGAGTTGGTTTGCTTGTTTGCTAGCTAGTTACGTCATCTAGATAGCCAGCTATCTAGTCAGCTAGCTAGTCAAGTCAGCTGTCAAATCAGCA
>NW_006969225.1:0-762 GCF_000164805.1 Carlito syrichta | reverse complement strand
CCCCAGGCAGGCTGGCCCTCCGACTCGGCAACAAGGACCTTCTGCCAAGAAAAGCCAGGGACACATCCCTCACCCAGGGAAATTTTTTCCCCTCATTCCCATTTTTTCTGTCTCTAAAGTCAGTCGCCCTGTGAACACATGATGCACAACTGAGAATCTGTGTTTGATTCTGGTGTTTTTGGAGACAGGGTTTGGCTCTGTGGCCCAGGCTGGTGCCCAGGGACATGACCACCATTCACTGCTACCCTTGAAGTCGTGGGCTCCAGCAATCCTCCAGTGTCAGCCTCCAGAGTGGCCAGAATGATGAGCATCATGAACCCAGAATCTGTTTTGGTGGATGTGGAGATAGGGTCTCCCTGCATGACCCGGGCTGGTCTTGTGCTCCTGGGCTCCAGCCATCCTCCTGCTTCTGTCTCCCAGAGCACTGGGATTCTAGGCCTGGGCCATCACACCCGGCCTTCTGCTTTGTTTTTGGTGAAAGATTGAGGCCAGGTTCAAGGGCTTAGCCTTGTCATCCCAGTACTTTGGGAGGCCGAGGCTAGCGCCCTGTCTGAGTCCATGAATCTGAGACGCACCCAGGCAACTTGGTGAGTCCTCATTTCTAAACTGCATTCCAAACCAGCCAGGCATGGTGGCGTGCATCTGACGTTCCGGCTCCTCAGAAGGCCACGGGGGGAAGGTTCACCAGAGCACAGAGGACCGAGGCTGCCGTGGATGGGAATGAGCCACTGCCCTCCATCTTATGAAATGGAGTGAGACACC
>NW_006969224.1:0-4823 GCF_000164805.1 Carlito syrichta | reverse complement strand
ACGGGGATCCAGGAGGGCCCCAAAGTATGAGTTCCAGAGCCCTTCTGGGTCCTGGGCTCCGGGCCCTGGTCTCAAGGAGGGTCCCAGGGTTAGAGGGCTGGGGTTCTGGGCCCAACACTAGAGGAAGGCCCCAGGGTGAGAGAGCCGGGGCTCTGGGGTGGGGCTCTGGGGCAGGGCTCTCGGAGTACCTTGGGGTGAGAGTGTCAGGCTTTAGGGCCTGGGGTTCCATGAGGTCCCTGATGTGAGAGGTCTAGGTCTCTGTGCCCAGGCCTCCAGGAGGGCCCTGAGGAGAGAGGGCCAGGGCCATTCATGGCTGGGGGCTCCAGGAAAGCCTATGATGAGAGGACCGGGGGTCTGGGCCCAGGTCTCCAGGAGGGCCCCAGGATGAGACGGTGGGTGTTCTGGGCCCAGGACAACAGGAGGGCCCAGGGATGAGAGCACCAGAGTCCTTCATGGCCCAGAGATCCAAGAGGGCCCCGGGGTTATAAGGCCAGGCTCCTTCTGGGTCTGGGACTTCAGTTCTCCTGAAGGTATTCTCCTGAAGGTATTCCAGGCAATTGAGAAAGATGGAATTCTCCCCAAATCATTTAATGAAGCTAACATCACATTGATACCCAAGCCAGGTAAAGACCCAACAAAGAAAGAGAACTACAGGCCAAAATCTTTGATGAACATAGATGCTAAAATTCTCAACAAGATCCTAGCAAACTGGATTCAACAACACATCTCAAAAATCATCCATCATTACTAAGTAGGCTTCATCCCTGGGATGCAAGGCTGGTTCGGCATTCATAAAACCATAAATGTAATTAAATACATCAACAGATGTCAAAACAAAAACCACATGATTATATCATTAGAGGCAGAAAAAGCTTTTGATAAAATTCAGCACCACTTCTTGATAAAAACCCTTGAACATCTAGGCATACGTGGAACATACCTCAAAAGAGTAAAAGCTACTTAGAAGAAACCCACAGCCAGTATACTCCTAAACGGACAAAAATTGGAACCATTTCCCCTGAAAACTGGAACAAGACAAGGAGGCCCAATCTCACCCCTGTTGTTCAATATAGTATTGGATGTCCTGAGTAGAGCAGAGAAGAGAAGGCAATCAGGGCTATCCAAATAGGAAAAGAGGAAGTCAAGTTATCTCTCTTTGCAGATGACATGATTGTGTACCTTGAAAATCCAAGAGAATCTGTCAAAAACCTCCTTACACTGATAAAGGACTTTGGTAAAGTCTCAGGTTATAAAATAAATGTGCAAAGACAATCACATTTCTTTATACCAATAATAAACAAACAGAAAACCAAATAAAAAGCACAATTCCATTCACAATAGCCACACAAAAAAAGAAATACCTTGGCATCTTCCTAACCAGAAACGTGAAAGACCTTTACAATAAAAACTACAAAACCCTGCTCAAAGAAATCAAAGATGACACAAACAAGTGGAAAAATATCCCATGCTCAAGGATTGGAAGAATCAACATTGTGAAGATGCCCATCCTACCTAAGGCAATCTACAGATTTAATGCAATACTCATCAAATCACCAGCAACATTCTTCTCAGACCTTGAAAAAACAATACAGGAGTTCATATGGAAACACAAATGACCAAGAATGGCCAGAACAATCCTCAGCAAAAAAGAAAAAAAAAAAAAAAGCAGGAGGTATCACATTACCAGACTTCAAACTTTACTATAAAGCTACAATCATCAAAACAGCTTGGTATTGGTACAGGAACAGGCATATAGAACAATGGGATATAACTGAGATTCCAGAAGCAAAACCTCTGTTTCTCAACCAACTCATCTTTGACAAAGCCTCCACCACCTACCACTGGGAGAGGAGAACCTATTCAGTAAATGGTGCTGGGAAAGCTGGCTGACCGCATGCAGAAGATTGAAACAGGATCCCTATCTACCCCATACACAAAAATTAACTCTAAATGGATCAGAGACCTAAATGTAAAACCTCAAACCATAAGAACCTTACAAAATGCAGGACACACCCTTATGGAAATCGGAACCAGCATCCAATTCCTGAGCAATACCCGAAATGCACGGGCCATAAGAGATAAGATAGACAAGTGGTACCTCATTAAACTGACAAGCTTCTGCAAAGCCAAAGACACCATCAAAAGAGCAGGGAGACAGCACACTGACTGGGAAAAAGTATTTGCCAACTCCAGGTCTGACAAAGTCCTAACATCTTGGATCTACAAGGAACTCAAATATAAGAAAAAAACAAACAACCCCTCTATAAAGTGGGCAAAAGATATGAACAGACACTTCTCAAAGGAAGACATCCGAGTAGCCAACAGACACATGAAGAAATATTCAACCTCACTAAAAATCAAGGAGATGCAAATTAAAACTACACTGAGATAAAACCTAACTCCAGTCAGAATGGCAATTATCAATAACTCAAAAAATAACAGATGCTGGCAAGGATGTGGTAAAAAGGGAACACTACTACACTGTTGGGTGGGGAGTGTAAACTAATGAAACCTCTGTGGAAAGCTCTAAATATCAACCTCCTATATAACCCTGCAATCCCTTTACTGGGAATATACCCTGAAGAACTCAAATCACTCTATCAAAAAGATACCTGCACACGAATGTTTATCGCAGCATTGTTCAACAATAGCAATAACCTGGAACCAACCATGCTGTCCATCAAAAGAGGACTGTATTAAAAAAATGTGGTACATATACACGATGGAATACTATGCAGCCATAAAAAAGAACAAAATCATGAGTTTTGCGGCAACCTGGATGGAAATAGAGTCTATAATACTGAGTGATCTCTCACAGAAACAAAGATCTGAGTGTCACATGTTCTCGCTCATATAGTGGACCTTGACTGTCTATCATAATACGATCAGGAAAGGACTGACAGTGGTGGGAAACTATGGGGGGTGGTAGAGTGGGGAAGGGAGGTGGGACTAACCATCTATCTGGAGTCAGAGAGACACCCCTTATTAACAAGGGTGCCTGAAGGATGCACATTTGTATACCTAACCCTTAACTGTACCCCACAATTTTGTAATAAAAAATATGTTCAAAAAATAATAAATAAATAAATAAATAAAATAAAGGAAAAAAAAAACCTGACACTGCTCCTGCCCTTAAATAGTTTACCCCAAATGTGTGTTTGGATGTAGACAATAATCAAATAAATACAAATACATAGTTGTATGTGTGATCATGGGAAAGGGAAACACAGGAATCTGGAAGAGTGTGGGAGAGTGGGGCCCTTGCTGGCTTGGATGGCGTTAGGAAATTTCTGTCTGTCCTTCTGGCCCATGCGGCCATTTCCTCCATTCTCTGTCCCTGGGGGCTGACCTGTGTAGACAGAGTCACACTTCTCTGGTCCTGGGGACTGCTCTTTGTAGACAGAGACATCCTTCTCTGGCACTGGGAACTGACCCATGTAGACAGACTGCCCTTCTCTGGACTTAGGGGTTGACCTGTTAACAGAGCCACACTTATCTGGGCCTGGGGCCTGATTTGTGTAGACAGAACCACTCTTCTCTAGCCCTGGTGGCCAACCTGTATAGACAGAGACACCCTTCTCTGGCACTGGGAACTGACCTGTAAGACAGACCACCCTTCTCTGGCTCTAGGGGCTGACCTGTGTAGACAGATTCATCCTTATCTGGCACTGAGAACTGACCTGTGTAGACAGAGTCACCCTCCTCTGGCCCTGTGCCTGGCCTATGTAGATGTGTCCAGAGACTCCCTCCTTTTGCTTGCATCAGCCTGATGAGACAGCAGCAGGCTGGGGGCAGGAGGAGCAGGGATGGGTGTCCCTCCTGGGCTCCCTGATGGTTGACCATTGCAGGCTCAGTGCTTCTCACAGGGAGACATGTCCTGTGGGGACCTTTCTGCACCTGTGGGGCCATGTCTGAGACTGGGTGAAGGTGTGAGGCTCACCGTGGACCCCAAATATCCATGTTCTTCCATGTTCTGATCCTTAAACCCTGTGACCTCAGTAGGGCCAACAGAACTCTGTGGGTGTGGCTGCTGAGGTCTTTAGATGGAGGAATATCCCAGATTAACTGAGGGGGGGTATCTAAATGCACACACAGGAATCCTTGTGAAAGGGAGGGATAGAGGGAGATTCCACACACACACACACACACACACACACACACACACATACATGCACATCCATACACATATACATGCATACACACTTTCATGCCTCTATACACACACACATGCACACATGCATGACTGTACACATACATGCATGCATGCTTGCAAAGACACACATGTAGACCCACATGAACATACACATTATGCTCATATATGCACAGAATGCATGCACACACACATGCACCTGTACACACATGCACACACAGATGCACACCTGCACACACACATCTATATGCATTCACACATATGTACACAAGAGATAATTTGAAGATGGAACAGAGAGAAATCTGAAGTTGCTGCCCTCGAACATGAGGGGTGCAGCCCATGCCAGGGTTTGTGGCAGAGAACAGGATCTTGAAGAGGCCAGGTCAGACTCCTCCCTGCAGCCCCTGAGGGAGTATGGCCCACCAGGCTTTGGTCTTGGCCCAGTGAAGCTGACTGTTGGTTTGTGTTCCCCTAGGGTGTGAGCGCACCTGTCATCCCATTCCTCCATCTGGGGTCAACTTTCCCAGCAGCTGCAGGAACCAGCAGCCCCTCCTGCAGGGCCTCAGCCCTGGGCCCACACCCCTCTCCAGTCCACCAGGCCTTGGGGGCCTCCATCCCTGCTGGTGCTGCCCAGGTCACCTGCCCATCCCACCCCCATGCTGGCCGGGGCTGC
>NW_006969223.1:0-1212 GCF_000164805.1 Carlito syrichta | reverse complement strand
CCCCGTACAAAGGTAGCTTTGTATTAATTTCCCTTCCGGTGGCTCTTTTATAGAGTCACACGATTTATTGACATCTTGCCAAATTATTCTGAGTAAGGAAAGCGTCTCTTCATTCAACTGTGTCCTCTCAGAAACAGCACATAAGTTGGGTCGGTGATCTCTCATTCCAACCACTGCACAACTCCTCCTTGGACTTCCTGCTGTCCGCACCGTCCTCCTGCAGTCAGTTTCGCATCTCAGCTGCCCAAATGATCCTTCCCTTCAGTTGCTTTGACTGTGATGCTTTGCTCACTTCTCTCTTTCTACAGCTGTGACATCAGGCTGGAGAATATCAACATCTGTCCCAAAGCTTTTTGACAGAGAGATTTACATTTGTGTACTCGATCCTTCCCCAGAACCTCTACTAATACTGCCTGGGTGACTCACCACATCGCTTCTTCCACTCAACTTACTTGCCTACCTTTCTCTTCAGTGTGTCTCTGCCTTGGCTTCCAATAACTTTGTCCTCCTTTATTATATTTTTTATAGAAAATTTCTACAATCATATAATTTATAACATGAATAGAGGGAAACAGGAAAAAGAAAAAAGAAAAGAATGTTATCATCAACTATTATTATGTTAGCACGTTTCTTTTTCTTCTTTCTGCATCATATTCAAAAATTCAGCCCAACTGTATGCCTAATTTGTATCTTTTTTGGACAAACATTGTATCATACGCATTTTATAAATACTAAAGCTGTTTTTTAAGGATGGAAATTTTTTCAAATAAAAGCAGCAGTACATGATGATACACTGTAAAGTATATCATTTTAAAATATAATTAAAATAAAATTAGTAATGTGTCTGTATAATTCTGACAGTTAAAAGGAATGATCAATTATGGATGGTAGATGGAGTCATCCAGAGACAGGAAGAACAAATCTCTTTAAATAAGAAAACATCATGAATATGCATACTCTGCAGGAACAAGCACATAAGAATTTGGTAAGGAGTTAGACTTATGTGATATAGAAGGAAAAAAAGGAATACTTTCAAATACATAGGATGGGGGCAGACACTTCATCTTCAAAGTCAAGTATTAGCACCTAGAAGTATGTATTGTCATATAACCCAAACCTAAAATTAGCATTTGAAAGACTTAACAAGGAATGTTTTCTTCTGTCAATGCCTATTCAGTTCCAAATTACTTGTTTATTAAGAACTGTATCAGC
>NW_006969222.1:0-814 GCF_000164805.1 Carlito syrichta | reverse complement strand
TCGGCCATTTCAGGACTCCAGCAAGATTCTGTTCAGTTAAAAGTTGTAAATGTATTGGGCACTCCAAGTCCGTTAGGTACTTAGAACAACTAAGTCAATTCTAGGACAAAAAGAATTGTCTTGCCATATTTGGATGTAACTCTTTTCTTAAGGTGAACTCTGTAATACTTCCCCGTTGATGTCTCTTTTTATTTTGAAACGGGACAAGGGTTTTGCACTTGCCAAATGTTTACTACGTACTTTTATGGTAACCAGGAATCATGGAATTCACGAAACTAAGAAACTTTTTGGAATCTGTATTTTGATATACTGAATTTGGAATCCAAATCGACAGGAAAATTCAGGGCGTCTTACTGAGAATAAAAATGAAATCCGGTTCTAGGGGTTCTCTGTTTCCGGAATCTACAGGGCCTCTTGATAAGGTTTAATCAGCAATCTGGACTTCTGGGTCCCTACATTTTCACAGCTACTTGCTCCGTGGATTCGCCAAATCTGTCATTAAACATCCTCAGGATCGTTCTGATCCTCTTATTTGTTGTAATCAAGTATTTGACTTTAGAAATCCCTTTGGTGTCCTGGGACCATCTATGACCATAATCATATTCCCCAGAATCAAAATGTATATTTGTACAAAATTCTTTGATTCAGGTGACCTCAAAGTACAGAAAATTCTTGTGGGTGGGCAGGTAGGAATTAGCGTTTGGGTTTGGAATATTCTACATTTTCTGTAGGTCTTCTGAAGGGGAACCAGGAATCTTGGATTCCAGTTCCCATAGAAATTTATGGACGTCTTTCTCTTGATATCGAAAAAACG
>NW_006969221.1:0-732 GCF_000164805.1 Carlito syrichta | reverse complement strand
TCCAGTCTTCTGCCTGGGAACCTGTGCCAAAAAGCCAGGGACGCAGAGGGGCAGCACATCAGCTGGGCTCCTCGGAAGTGCCAGCATCTATCTCTCCTGCAGGTGTCTGTTGCTCCTCCTGTGTCCTGGGTATCGGGTCTTCTTCCGAAAATTCAGTGGCCAGCGCCACGGTGACATGCAAGGTGCTGCCACTCTGGCAGGGTCAGGAACGTTGCTCTCAGGTATTGGGGTTCAGAGAGAGAAGGCTCTGTGCTGAAATAGAATGGTATGGCCAGGTATTGAAACCCCCTGGTCTCCAGGCTGGTGGTCTCGGGACTACTGTGAGTGGTCTTGAAAGTACATCAAGAGTTTTATCTCCAGCTTCAAGTGGTAAAGAGGATGGAATCCACAAGCTCAGAGTCATTGGTATCTGTACTCATCTGCTTGAGTAGGTGGTCCTATGCTGAGGGAGATCTCGGAAGTGACCTGAAGACTGGAAGATAATTGCATCATAGGAGGACTCCATTTGTCAATATCCACCTTGGCCCATCCTGCAAGAAGTTGACCAAAGGCACACCCTAGTGAAGAGATTGGATTAGGAATCGAAGATCCCAAAGACCTCCTGACAAGAAAGCGAGAAGCTCCTGTGCAAGACAGCCAACTCTAAATACTTGATTTTACAGCCCCAAGTGCCCCAAATGATAGCACTGCAGCAGTGAATGAAACTCAGGTTTGAAGAAAGGGGTATGTGTG
>NW_006969220.1:0-739 GCF_000164805.1 Carlito syrichta | reverse complement strand
GTTTGGATGGGTGCAGAGACGAGGTCTCCTGAATGGCCTGGGCTGGCCTTTGGGCCCCTGGGCTCTTCCCAACTTTCTGCATCAGCCTTCCCAGAGCACTGGGATTCCAGGCATGGGCCACCATGCCATGCATTCTGGTTTGTTTTTGATGAATGATAGAGATCACATGTGGGGGCTCAGCCTCATGATTCCAATGCTTTAGGAGGCTGAGGCCAGCTGCCGACCCAAGCCTGCAGGCCGAGACATGACCAGGCACCTTGGTGAGACCTCATCTCTATCCTTCATCCCAAACGAACCGTGTGTGGTGGCACGTGCCTGGTGTTCTGGCTCCTTGGAAGACCGGAGAAAGACACACCAGAGCCCAGTGGGAAAAGGTTGCAGTGGCCATGAGCAAGGCACTGCCCTCTATCCTGGGGGACAGAGTGAGACTCCAACTCAAAGAAAAAAAGGAAAAAGAAGAATAATATCCATTTGTGTATGGTGTTTGGATCATCATGAACAGACAGAGATTACTTGGTAAGGAGGCCCCAGCTTGGGTCTAGAGTTCCCAAAAGACCCTTGATCAGCAAATAATCTGGTTGTGGCTTTGGGAGGCTGAGGCGGTGCACCGCTGGAGCCCTGGAGTTTGAGACCAGCCTGGGACACATAGTGTGACCCCATCGTGTCCCAGAATGCAAACAATGGAGTCACGGGTGCTGGCGCCCACGGTCCCAGCTACACAGAATGTGATGGATTCTAT
>NW_006969219.1:0-788 GCF_000164805.1 Carlito syrichta | reverse complement strand
AGCCAGCTAGCTAGTCAACTAGCTAGTTAAGTCAGCTAGCAAAATCAGCTACTTACTAGTTAACTAGTTGGCTAGCAACACAGCTAGCTGGTGAGCTATCTAGTGGGCTCCATCGCTTTCCATCAGGTCAGCTAACTAGTCGACTCGCTCATCTGCTAACAGGTAAGCAAACAACTTGGCGTGCTCGCCAGCCAGCAGGTCAACTAACTTGTCAGCTCACTTTCAGGCCAACAAGTCAGCTAAGTAGTCGACTTGATCACCAGCAGACTACTTAAGTAAGCTCACCAGTTGGCTGACTCGTCAGCCGACTATTTATGGCAGAACATGCATCAGATCTCTCACTGGCCAAATAGTTAATTCAGCTGACCAGTTGCCTCACTCACCGGCCAACTAGTTAAGTCAGCTCACCTGTCGGATCCCACTCTGGCCAACTAGTTAAGTCAGCTAACCGGTCAGCTTACTAGCCGACCAACTAGTTAAATCAGCTAACCAATCAGCCAAATAGTGGGCCAACTTGGCAGCTGACAATTTAGGTCAGCTAAATATTCATCCAACTATTTAGGCCAGCTAACTATGGGGCCAATTCCTCAGCCAACTATTTATCCAAGCTAAATAGTTGGCTGATTAGTCGGTCAACTTGTTAAGCCATTTAGCAGGTCTGCCGTGAAGTCAGCCAACATGTTAACCCACCTAACTAGTCGGTCAACTCATCAGAAAAGAAGTTAAGTCAACTAGCTAACTCGTTAAACTAGTTAAGTCAGATGCTTTACTCATTTACCAACTAGTTG
>NW_006969218.1:0-603 GCF_000164805.1 Carlito syrichta | reverse complement strand
TCACCTTGGTAGGAGAGCCAGCAGATATCTGGCCATGGAGAGGTCTGCAATTCCCGCAAAAAAGCAGGAGCAGCCACTTGGGGTGTTAAGGTGGGAAGGTGCCGAGCTGGGGGACCCTAACAAGTAGGGGGGTGGGGGTGAAAAACTGAGGGCACAATGTTTTGCAAGATAATGGATTTCTTTTCTTTTCTTTCTTTCTTTCGTTCAGTCTTTCAATAATTCTTTCTTTCTTTCTTTCTTTCTTTCTTTCTTTCTTTCTTTCCTTTTTTCTTTCTTTTCTTTCCTCACATGGTTGCCCAGACTGCTCTCAAATTCCCCAACTCAGGTCTTCCTGTTGGCCTGGGCCTCCCAAACTGCTGCAATCACAGGTTTTCCCTTTGGTTGACATCCTTGTCTTTCTTCCTGGTCTTGAACTGTTGGCCAGAGGTGATCCTCTCCCCGAGCCTTGCCCTTACCCAAGGTTTTCTAGGTTTTGCTTGAGTCGTGGTGGTGACGTGTTATGATGTCCCACCTTGTCTCAAGCTCCTGGGCTCTGGTCACCTTCCCATCTCGGCCTCCCCTAGTGCCAAGGAGACAGGCGTGAATCACCCAACCGTCCTTGCC
>NW_006969217.1:0-632 GCF_000164805.1 Carlito syrichta | reverse complement strand
GAAGCAGCCACATTCCCGCAGATAAATAAGTAAAAGGGCCAACGCTGCCTGCCTTCACAAATCTTCCCTTACATTGTGTAATTCGCAGACCTTTTTCTAGGAATTTGCGTAGTTTATATTATCTCATGTATTTTATTTGTTGGCTTGTAGCCTTTTAGCCATCTCATAATTCTCCCAGCCTCAGAGTTAATCAGTTTAGCCCTGTTCTCCAGAGCCCTCTGTGGTATTGTGGTCTGAGAGACAGATGTGGTGTCTTCCTTTCTCCTGATTCCCCTTTCCAGCTACTCTTCCAGAAAGGGCCAGCTCCTGGCTGGATTGCTGCCCCTCTGTGGATGCATCCTATGTACTGAGCCAGGACTAAGCGCCTCATTTACTTTATTTTGTTTAATCCTACATCGATTCTAATTTCTGATTGGAGAAAGTGAAACACAGAGAGGCTTTTGCTCATCTTCCCCACAGCCCCGATTCAAGGCACGCCCAGGTTATAGCCTAGGGCTGAGCCACTCTTCCCTGGGAGCAGAGCTGCAGATCCCTGCCCAGATGCCGCCCTGAGGATGCAGCGCCCACAGGTGCCAGTGCTGCTGTCACCGACCCAGCACTTATGTTCAGGGCCTGACAATGCTCTGATCAGC
>NW_006969216.1:0-721 GCF_000164805.1 Carlito syrichta | reverse complement strand
CACCAGCAGGTTTCATGCAGACAGAGTGCTGTCAGGGACAGCAGGCAGCATCTCATGACAGATGCCCAAGAAACACAGACTGAGAATTCTGCAGTCAGAAAAAATGTCTTTCAGAAGTGAAGGTGAAAGTAAGGTGCACATTGACAGCTGAAGAAGAATCACATGTTCATGTCAGTCCATAAAGAAAGTATGTGACAAAATCCAACACTTGGACATGATGCAAAAGCTCAGTGATGCAGGAGTAGGGAGCTTTCCCAACCTGATGAAAAGCCTCTACCAAGCCTGCAGCTAATGTCACACATGATGGTGGAGGAGTGAACACTCACCCCCATGCTCAGGAGCAAAGTGAGGATGTCACTCTCACCACTCTCACCAGTGCAACAAAGCAAAAATATAAAAGTAAACAAGAGGGAGAAAAGGCTTACGGATTGGAAAGGAAGAAACAAAAATGTTTTTATTCGCAGATCACGTGATTATCTCCATAGAAAGCCCCAAGGAATCCACAGCAAAACTCCTAAAACTAATAAGTGAAGTCAGCAAGGTCATAGGATACATGTCAACACACAAGCACCAGTAACATTTCTATACACTAACAACACACAAGGAGATTTAATTAAAAATACAATGCCATCTATAATTGGTCCAGAGACAATTAAATACTAAGATAAAAACCTAACAAAACATGTCATATCTGTATGCTAAATATTAAAAATGCAAAATT
>NW_006969215.1:0-635 GCF_000164805.1 Carlito syrichta | reverse complement strand
CTAGTGTATCACAGATTACTTATCTTCTTTACCGAGGGGCCTTGCAATGTCCTGTATATGAGGACTCCCTTTCCCCAGAATACTGTTTGGAAACCCTGATTCCTGTTTTGCCATTAGCAACCTATCATGTAGATATTGTGACTGAGGAAATGTATAAAAGAAGTTTCTTAGTACTCGTTAGCTAGAGATCATGTAGATTCTGTATATGAGGACTACTATTACCTATGTTCCAGCTTCTAAACCTGATTCTTGAATAGCCCACCGCAGATGGCCTGTTGATTTTAAGGACTGAGGACTGCTATAACCCCGATTATTTTTCACTCTTGGCCAGGACCTGTGAATTTTCCTGTATATTAGGACTCTCATTAGATACATACTGCTTCGATACTCTGATTCTGTTTAGAACTTTCCAAGATACTCTGTAGATTTTTGGATTTGAGGACTCGCGTAACCCAGAATCCTTATTCTTTCTTAGCAAAAGGTCATGTACTTGCCTGTAAATAAGGACTCCATTTTCCAGATTCATGCTCGAAAACACCATGATTCGTATTTAGCCCACAGCAAGATGAACTTAAGCTTTTTTGGGATTGAGGACCCGAGAAACTCAGATTCCTTATTCTTACTTAGCAATAGGG
>NW_006969214.1:0-747 GCF_000164805.1 Carlito syrichta | reverse complement strand
TCTATCACACTCTGTAAGTCAGTGGTGGTGAGGACCCCACAAGAAGGGCCCCTGGCCTGTGTTTTAGTATAGGGGTCAGCAAACTTTCTCTGCTGGGGGCTAGATAGAAAATACATCAGGCTTATCCTACACCTAAATTTTAGATTTTTGCCAAGAATTGAAATGGAGCAACTGTTCTTGCCAAAAGTCTAATGTAGTCTTTTCAATGGTTTTCATTTTACACTTGAAAATGTAAAAACTGTGCTTAGCTCACAGGCTGTACAGGAGCACGAGGTGGGCTGGCTTTGGCCTGCAGGCTGTGGTTTGCGGACTCCCTCTTCAGTGGGCCCTCCACCAGCCTGGACTCTCCTTGTAGGGTTGGATCTGCAGGGCCAAAGGGACATGGCCACTCAGGGCCTGCACCCCCACCCTTCCTGGATGATGGTCTAGGTACTCTGGGCCTGAGATTCCCTGCCAGGTCCTCATCACCAGACCCCTTCTTCCTGTGGACACCTCCCTGCTGATGTGTGTGCTTCTGTGACCAATGCAGAGGTCAGCAAATAGCTGTTTGCAGGGGCTGTTGGGACAGAGCTTGGCCATGCAGGCTGGGATACACAAGGCTTTTCACGGCTGTATAATGGACAGGGGTCGGGAGGAGAAGTTGGATGGGCCAGGCCTCCACATACGGGAGTGGAATCCCAGGAGTCCGTGAATTCTTAAGTCTAACCTGGCCTTCAAAGTCACTGGGAAATGCTACGTATGAGACTG
>NW_006969213.1:0-761 GCF_000164805.1 Carlito syrichta | reverse complement strand
GGACATTAAAAGGCCCCTCGCTAAGGAAGAATAAGTAATCTGTGATACACTAGTCCACAATACACAAAGTTCTCAGGGCGTCTTGCTGTGGTATAAACATGAATCAAGGCTTCGAGCTCGTCTAATGTTTCGGAGATATTTGGCGTGTGAGTATTATGAATCAGTCATGTCAGGACTCCAGAAACATTCTGGTCCTCTTGAGAATTGTAATCGGGTATCTGGTAGCACAAGTCCCTTCGTTTCCTCGGGGCAATTAAGGACAGATTCTCGGAAAAAAGTATCATCTTGCCGTAATTGGATGTAACTTTCGTCTTAAGATGAACTTGGTAGTCCTTAAATTGTACTTTATTTGGAGAGGGACTGAGGGTTTTGCAGTTGCAAATATTTAGTACGAATTATTAAAATGTATCAAGGATTCATGGATTCCAAGTAACTAGGAAATACCTGGGCATCTGCATTTTTGTATACAGAGTTTTGGAATTCACATGGACAGGGAAAATCAGGGCATATTGCTGAGAATGGAAAGGGAATCCGGTTCCTCAGTTCTCAACCGACTAAATCTACGAGGTCTCTTAATAAGTTTTAATCAGCCTTCTAGGCATCTTAATCGCCAACTTTTTAGTGTGTCTTTCGAAAAGGGGACCAGGCATCTTGGGTTCCAATTCCTCAAGAACTTTATAGGAGTCTTTCTCTTGATATCCAAGCAACTGGAATTCTAGGTCACCAGGAAACGTCTTGGGGTCTTGCAGAGATGGAGCAGG
>NW_006969212.1:0-618 GCF_000164805.1 Carlito syrichta | reverse complement strand
TGAGCCCAGGGATTTGATATCAGCCTGGGCAAATTGGTGAGACCTTGTCTTTACAATAAATCACAAAAACTAGCTGGGCATGATTGTGTGCATCTGTAGTTCCAGCTACTTTGAAGGCTGAGGCAGAAGGATCACCTGAGCTCAGCAGGTGGAGAATATGGTGGCAATGCATGCCACTGCATTCAAAGCTGGAGAACAGAGTAACAGTCCAACTCAAAAAAAAAAAAAAAAGAAAGAAAGAAAGAAAAAATATGGACATACCTTGAAACTACTCACATGCTATATTGGAGTGTTTTCCAGAGTTTTCTTCTACTCTTACATGGTCTAAGCATAACCTTAGTAAAAACACCAAGAAACAAATCTAAGATAACAAATGGAAAACAAAAAAGTAAAATGTCAGGCCAACCACCGTGTCTCATACCTGTAATCCCAACATTTTGGGAAGCTAAGAAAGAGGAACATTGAGCCCAAAAGTTCAAGACCAGCCTGGGAAACACAGTGAGACATCATCACCAATATAATAATAAAGAAAAACATCAGAGTAAACTCTGAATACCAATTACCTTAATGTAAATGGCCTAAAATAATCAATTCAAGACAAAGATTGACAATGAAATG
>NW_006969211.1:0-779 GCF_000164805.1 Carlito syrichta | reverse complement strand
TTTGATGGGCAACGTGCTTGGTAACATGTTTTTTTTGCAGTTGTTATTAGAGCTGCAAAAACCCATACTGGTGCAGGTATCATTTTGGTAAAATGATTAGAATTCCTCCAGGTATATTCTCTACAGTGGAATTACTGACTCACATTGTAGGTCAATATCTTGTCCCCTTTAGAAATAACCACACTCTTTCCCAAAGTTGTTGCTCTACTTTTCAGTCCACATGTAGTGTATAAGCATTTATTTTTTCTCAAATCCTTACCAGCCTCTGTTATTGTTTGTTTTATTAATGATGGCCAGTCTTACATGGGGTATGTGGTATTTCAAATTGTTCTCATTTGCATTTCTTTGATGATGACTTAGTCAGAGCAATTTTCATGTGTCTGCTGGCTGCCCTTATCCCTTCTTATGAAAAGTGTTCAATCACGTATTATACACATTTTCAAAGGGAATGTTTCTCTGATTTTTCTGAGTGTTTGTGTTTCTTGTAGATTCTAGATGTTATGCTTTTTTTATAGATATATACTTGGAGAATCCTTTTTCCCATTCTGTTGGCTGTATCTCTGCTCTTCTGATGTTTCCTTTTGCATTGCAGAAGTATATTAATCTGATAAGATTACACTTTTCTAACTAACTTTTTACGGCATGGGTATTTAGGGTTCAGAATAGGAATTCGTTTCCGGTTCCAGTTTCAATAATGCTGTCTCCTGTGCTTTCCAAGATTATTATAATGTGGTGATTAACGTTTAGGTCTTTGATCCATTTAGAGTTAATGTGTATGG
>NW_006969210.1:0-705 GCF_000164805.1 Carlito syrichta | reverse complement strand
TTTTGGGATTTAACTCATTATTTATCTTTATATGTATGCACATGCATGTCCTATCACTCTGTCACTCCAAAATAAGTGATATGTTTATACATAATATATATTTCATATTTCTATGTCCCATTTCCCCTCTATCCCTTCCATTATACCTTGTATATTGCTAGTGCACAAATAAAGATTTATCAAATCAATCAAAAAGGAAATGAAAGTAAAGAAATGTTGTACAAACCTCTAAAGAGTAAATAATGACAGCAATATTTATTCTTTTTTTTTTTTTTAAGTTGAAGACTCACCCTGTCGCCCAGACTGAAGTGCAGTGGCATGCTCCCAGCCACTGCAGCCTCGACCTGCTGGGCTCCAGCAATGGCATTCCTTCCACCTCAGCCTTCCCAGTAGCCAGAACTACAGGTGCGTGCTACCAAACCCAGCTTTTTATTTATTTATTGTAGAGATGAGGTCTTGCCAAGCTGCCCAGGAGGGTCTTGAACCCGCAGGCTCAGACGATCCATCCACTCGCCTCAGCCTCCCAAAGTGCTGGGATTACAGGCTGAGCCACCTAGCCCAGCCTGTAGTATTTATTCTTCACAGAGACAAACTGGCAGTTTCTAAGCAAAACCAGTAATGGAGATATTTCCTAATAAGTTGACAGTAAACAATTACCAGCTAAAAAAAATTTAAAAAAAATAAAATAATGCATTGTCTATATTG
>NW_006969209.1:0-4890 GCF_000164805.1 Carlito syrichta | reverse complement strand
TTAATTTACTGTTCTTTTTCTAGGTTTTTTATATGGGAGATTACATTATTTAGAGACTCATTTTCTAATATTTTCATGGTAGTCCTGTATGTCTCTTTTGTGCATGGTTTTTGCTGTGTCTCACTGATTTTGTTCTTGTCTTTTCATTGTCTTTTAGTTCAGTGCATTTTTGGCATTCCTAAAGACTTCCCCTTTAACCTTCTTTTATTATTAAATTATATATATATATATTTTTGGAGTCTAATTCTGTCACCCAACTGGAATGCAGAGGTACACTCATGGGCACTGCAGCATTGGCCTACTGGGTTCAGGTGATCCTTCCACTTCAGCCTTCCAAGTAGCTGGAAATACAGGCATGCACCTCAATGACCCAATAATTTTTTGATTTTTTTTTTTTTTGAGTTGGAGTCTCACTCTGTCACCCAGACTGGAGTGCAGTGGCCGCTCCCAGCCACCGCAGCCTCGACCTGCTGGTCTCCGGCGATCCTTCCGCCTCAGCCTTCCGAGTAGTCAGAATTACGGGCATGTGCTACCACACCCGGCTGATTTTTTGATTTATTGTAGAGATGAGGTCTTGCTGCCCAGGCGGGTCTCGAACCCGTGGGCTCAGGCAATCCACTCACCTCAGCCTCCCAAAAGCGCGGGATTACAGGCTGAGCCACCAAGCCCGGCTTATTTTTTGATTTTTTTATTGTAGAGAAGTCTGGCCAAATTGTACATGTTGATCACAAATTCCTGTACTCAGGTAGTGCTCTTACCTCCGCCTCCCAAATTGCTAGGAATAAAGGCTGAGTTATCAAGTCTGGACTGCACATTTATTTTGTACCCCAAGATTTTGCCAAAGTTTTTTATCAGTACAAGCAGACTTTTGACAGATTCTCTTGGATTTTCAAAGTATAGAATCATCATCAGCCAGGCTTGGTTTCTCAGCCTATAATCCCAGCACTTTGGTAGGCCAAGGTGAGTGGATTGCCAGAACCGGTGGGTTTGAGACCAGCCTGGGTAACTTGGTGAGACCTCATCTCTACAATACAATAAAAAATTAGCCGGGTGTGGAAGCATGTATCTATAGTTCTAGCTACTTGGAAGACTGAGGTGGAAGAATCAGCGGAGCCCAGTAGGTCAATAATGGAATGGCCCTGAGTGTGCCACTGCACTCCAGCCTGGGTGGCAGAGTGAGACTCCATCTCAAAGAAAAAAAAAAAGAATCATATGATCAGCAAAGAGGGATAACTTAAGTTCATCTTTTCCTATTTCGATACCCCTGATTTCCTTCTCTTGTCTAACTGCTCTAGCTGGGACTTCCAACACAATGTTGAACAAAAGGGGTGAGAGTAGGTAGCCTTGACTTCTGGTTTTCAGGGGAAGTGCTTCCAGTTTCTGTTCCTTTACCAATATGCTAGCTATGGGTTTATCATTCATGAAACTTACTACTTTGAGTTATGTTCTTTCTATACCTAGGTGTTTGAGAGTTTTTATCAAAAAGGGATGCTGGATTTTATCAAAAGCTTTTTCTGCATCTAATGATATAATCATGTGGTTCTTATTTTTACATCTGTTAATATATTTAATTGCATTTATGGTCTTGCAGATGCTAAATTAGCCCTACATCCTGGGGATGAAGCCTGCTTTGTCACGGTGGATGTATTTTTAGCTGTGTTGTTGGGTTTGATTTGCTAGAATCTTGTTCAGGATTTTTGCATCTATGTTCATAAGGACATTGGTCTGTAATTATCTTTTTTGGTAGGATTTTTACCTGGTTTGAAAGCACAATCCCATTTACAATAGCCACACACACAAGAATACCTCAACATCTTCCTAACCAGAAAAATGAATGAAACTTTACAATGAGAACTACAAAACACTGCACAAAGAAATCCAAGAATACATGATAAAATGAAAAAAATACTCTATGCTCATGGATAGGAACAATCAGCAAAGTCAAGATATACATCCTACCAAGGGCAACCTATAGATTCAATGCAATACCCATTACATTACCAACATCATTCTCAGATCTGGAAATGACACTACAGAAATTCACATGGAAACATAAATGACCATGAACAGCCAAAACAATCTTTAGCAAAAGAAACAGCAGGGGGTATCACAATTCCACATTTCAAATTTTGCTGTAAGGCTACAATAATCAAAACATCCCGTTATTGGTGCAAAAATAGGCATATGGACCAATGGAAGAGGATAGAGATTCGGAAACAAACCCTCAATTTCTCAACCAACTCATCCTTTTTGGGGGTGGAGTTGAAGTCTCACTCTGTCACCCAGACGGGGGTGCAGTGGCATGCTCCCAACTACTGCAGACTCGACCTGCTGGACTCCGGTGATCCTTCCGCTCAGCCTTCCATGTAGCTGGAACTATAGGCATGTGCTACCATGCCCAGCTAATTTTTTGATTTATTGTAGAGATGAGGTTTTGGCAAGTTGCCCAGGCAGATCTCAAACCCACGGGCTCAACTCATCTTTGAAAAATCCTCCAACAACAACCACTGGGGAAAGGAGAACCTATTCAGTAAATGATTCTGAGAAAACTGGGTGACCACATGCAGAAGATTGAAACAGGAACCATATCAATCACCATACACAAAGATTAACTCTAAATGGGCCAGGCATAGTGGCTCACACCTATAATCACAGCAATTTGGGAGGTCAAGTAGAAAAGACTGTCTAAGACCACAGGTTTGAGCCGACTCTGAGAAAATTGGTGAGACCTCATCTCCACAGCAATAAAAAAAAAATTAGCCATGCGTGGTTGTGCATGCCTGTAGTTTCAGCTACTTAGAAGGCCAAGGAGGAAGAATCCCCTGAGCCTAGTATGTCAAGGCTGCAGTCACCATGAGTGTGCCACTGCACTGCAGCATGGGTGACAGAGACTCTGACTCAAAAAAAAATAATAAAAACCTCAAAATGGATCAACGACCTAAATGTAAAACTTCAAACTGTAATATTCTTAGAAAATACAGGAGACGCCCTTATGGAAATGAGAACTGGCAACCAATTCCTGATCAAAACCACAAGTTTCCACTCCATAGGAGATAAGATAAACAAGTAGGACCTCGTCAAACTGAAGAGCTTCTGCAAAAGAAAAGACCATCAAGAGAGCAGGGAGAACAGCCCACAGAATGGGAAAAAAATATTTGCCAATTGTATATTGACAAAGCCCTAACATCTATGATCTATAAGGAACTCAAATGTGCTGAAAGAAAAAAAAAAGTCCCACTCAAAAGTGGGCAAAAAGTATGAATGGACACTTCTCAAAAGAAGATATACAGGTGGTCAACAGACACATGAAAAACTGTTCAGCCTCATTATCAGAGAATGCAAATCAAAACCACATTGAGATACTACGTAACCCCAGTAGGAATGGCCATCATTAATAAACAACATTAGATACTGTTGAGGATGCAGAGAAAAAGGAAAGCTTCTACACTGCTGGTGGGAATGCAAACTAGTACAATCTCTTTGGAAAACAGTGTGGTGATTTATGAAAGAATGAGACATTGACCTTCCATAGACCCAGCAATCTCCCTACTGGGAACTTCCCTGGAGGAACTCAAATATTTTTACAAAAAAGAGACCTACACATGCATGTTTGTTACAGCACTATTCACAGTAGCAAAAACAGAACCAACCATGCTGCCCATTGAAACTGGAGTGGATTAAAAAAATGGGGAACATATACACAGTGGATTAATTTCCAGTCATAAAGAACAAACACTAGCCGGGCTTGGTGGCTCAGCCTGTAATCCCGCGCCTTTGGGAGGCTGAGGTGAGTGGATTGCCTGAACCCACAGGTTTGAGACCCGCCTGGGGAGTGAGACCTCATCGCTACAATAAATCAAAACATCAGCCGGGCGTGGTAGCGCATGCCTGTAATTCTAGCTACTCGGAAAGCTGAGGCGGAAGAATCGCCGGAGCCCAGCAGGCGACGCTGCGGTGGCCAGGAGCGGCCACTGCACTCCAGTCTGGGAGACCGAGTGAGACGCCAACTCAAATAAAAAAAAAAGAACAAACATATGGACCAAGCACCAATGTGGATGGATTTTTGAATTTGTCATACTCAGTGATCTATCAAAGAACAGAGTACCATATGTTTTCATTCATAAGTGGACCTTGAACAATTGACATAATATAAGAAAGCAACTGGCAATAGTGGAGAACTAATGGGGGAGTGGCACACCTCATCAACAATAGCCTGAGTAATGAACATATATATACCTAACCCTGAACTGGACCCCACATCTTTAAAATTTAAAAAAAAAAGAAGTGTGAGGCATCATTCTGGCCTCCTTTATCATTATTTAATTTTTCTTTATGTCTCAATTGTTCCTTGAAATCAACTTTATCTGATACTAATACAACTACCTGTTTTTCTTTGGATTAATACTTGCATTTCTTTCTCAAGTTATTATACTGTGAATTTTTTTTTTTTAGGCAGAGTCTCACTTTGTCACACAGGGTGAAGTCCAGTGGCATGATCATGGTCAACACAGCATTAAGCTGCTGGGCTCCAGTGATCCTTCTGCCTCAGCCTTCCAAATAGCTGGAACTACAGGCATGTGCTACCATGCCCAGCTAAGTTTTGATTTATTGTAGAGATGAGGTCATTCCAAGTTGTGTGGGCTGGTCTCAAACCTGCAGGCTCAAGCCTTGGCCTCCCAAAATTCTGGGATTGCAGGCTGAGCCAGGAGAGTTTCTTCTAGAGAGCATATATTTAGTCATAATTGTTAAATTTCATTGTCAATCTTTGTCTTGAATTGATTATTTTAGGCCATTTACATTAAGGTAATTGGTATTCAGAGTTTACTCTGATGTTTTTCTTTATTATATATTGGTGATGATGTCTCACTGTGTTTCCCAGGCTGGTCTTGA
>NW_006969208.1:0-591 GCF_000164805.1 Carlito syrichta | reverse complement strand
TGTGCTCCAATGACTTGTCCTCCTCTGTGATGGGTGGCCCAGGCACAGGTGCTCCTTTGTGTTGGTGCCCCAGTGACTGGGCTTCCTCCCCAATAGGCGTCCCAGTGACTGGTTTTCTTCTTTATGAGTTTCTCAGTGACTAAGTCTCCTGTGTGCTTTGTGTTCAGTGACTGGGCCTTCACCATAATGATTCCCCAAGTGAAAATCTCTTATCTGTGATGGTTGTCCCAATGATCGGTCCTACTCCATAATGAGTGCCACGCTGTTTGGCCCTCTTTTGTTATGTATTTCACAGTTACTACCTCTCCTGTGTGTTATGTGTACCAGTGATTAGCCCCGATCTGTTAGGAGAGGTATCTTTATGGGCCAGTCTTTGAAAAGAGTGCCCAGTGAATAAACTTCCTCTGTGACTGGTGGCCCAGTGACTGATCATATTCTGTGATGACTGTCCCAGTAATTTTCTCTCCTCTCTGATGAGGTCCTGCTGACCACAACTCCACTGTGATGCATGCCCCAATGACTGATCCTTCTCTCAGAAAAATGCCCCAGTACGCAATCCTCCTCTGGATAGAAGCCCCAGTGACTAACTTC
>NW_006969207.1:0-932 GCF_000164805.1 Carlito syrichta | reverse complement strand
CAGACTGTATTATACTCAACATGGGCCCAAAAAGGTGCCACCTAATGTTTTTCTTTATGGAACTTAATCAAAGATGCTTTAAATCTCCAGCATGATTATGAAAAATTTCCTTCCAAAAAGGCCATTGATAATGATGAGGATGATGAAAAAACTTTTCCTTTCACTGCTGCCTCTGTACCTTCAAATTATGATGATAAATTATCCCCACAAGACACGGCAGTTTTGGAGAATTAAGCCACAAATTACCTTGGTAACAACTACCTTAATAACACTAATCTACCTCTTCCACTGGTCCCTCTACATAAGGCAGAGGTAAGAAAGCTAAACCTTATACCCGGCAGTGCCCCTGCCCCTCCTTTTCTTTTTGGAATACAGGCTGCTCGAGCAGAGGCAGAAAAGGAAGGAGATTTCAGTTTATCAGCATGTTTTCCAGTGGCTATTACTGATGTTGATGGAGTGGGCCAAGTGCAATGGGAGACTTTACCTTACAAGTTGGTAAGAGAATTAAAAGAGGCCAGTTCACAATATGGTCCTTTGGCTCCCTATACTCTTACTATTTTAGACCAATTCACTTCTCGCTGGATGACTGCTTCTGATTGGCAACAATTGGCTAAAAGCTGCTTATCCAGAAGAGCCTATTTACTTTGAAAAACAGAGTATGAAGATCAGGTAAAAATTCAGATGACAAAAAATAAAAATCGGCCGCCAGATACATTTGCTATTGTTAAAGATATGCTAACAGGTATTGGGCAGTATGCCACATACAACGCACATACAACGCTCAAGTACTCAAATAAGCCACTGTGCTTCTACGGCTTGGAGAAAGTTGCCTGCTGATTCCACTCAAACTCCTTCTTTGTCTGAGATAAAGCAAAAGGCAGATGAAAACTATGAGGATTTCATCTCCAGACTAACCACCGCCGTCAAATGGG
>NW_006969206.1:6253-7318 GCF_000164805.1 Carlito syrichta | reverse complement strand
AATTTAAGGTACATTATTTTTGGAAATTTGTACCATGGAAACAATAGGTAGATACATAAATGTTTTGTGATTTATAATGTTTTCATCTTGATCATGCTTTTAGCACTGCTTCTGCAGCACTGGAGGAACATTGAGATGCCTTGTTATGTAACCCATTCCCCTGCAGGCATTCTCCCCCTTCCTTGTGTCTCTCCATGGAGACTCCCTCTTACAGTGCAAAGGCCAGGGAGCGTCTCACAGAAGGAGGCAGCTGGGCACAAGCCTATTGCCATGGGAAGCACAGGGCAGGAAGCAATTGATTGGTCTCTGGGTGCAGAGACAGATCAAGAAAGCTTCAGTATATCAGTACTGACCTGTCCAGGCTGGAATTTCAGCCAGTCTGATGACTGCAAAAAGGGACTCAGGTGTACACTTCAGTAACTCCATAACTCTTCCTCAGCTGAAAGTTGAACCCTTTTATTGGAGGGGAAAGAGAATGAAATTGTCCTGTCTGGCAACTAAATAACAAGCTGACTTTTGTGATCAGAAGAATCTTTCATGTGATACAGAAAGTGAAAGTAGAAAGTGGAGTGATATTGATGATGATGGTGTTTAGAGCAGTGGGCACTGCCATTAATTAAGAGATTACAATTTGTTAGGGACATGCATTACCCTATTGAACCCTCCCACAACCTTGGGAGGCATTGGTATTGTTGCTCTTCTTATTTTACATGAAGAATCTCAGGTTTAAAGCTACATGATGATACAAGTAGTAACAGTTGCACCCTTGTTATACCTTCCATTTTTGAGGGTTTTTCATCGTTGAACCAGACCATGATTCTGAGGTTGAACTTGATCTTTGCACGGTGTGGAGGCTAAAGCTGCTCCTTTTAGGAATGAATTAATTTTTCCATCTAATTGTGACCAAGAAAAGGGTTCAGAGATCAATTGGCACCTCAAAAGGTTACTCTTCCCTGCAGTTTAATTCATATTCAGGTATCCTAGCTCCCAGTCCGGTGCTCCTGCAAGATCTAGAAACTAAATACTCCCTAGAGCCTTTGTCATCTATTGGGAATACACTACAGA
>NW_006969206.1:0-4886 GCF_000164805.1 Carlito syrichta | reverse complement strand
GCTTTTATAAATATCCCTGTATAAATTTTGAGTGAATGAACATAGCTCTTAATTTCTCTTGTGTAGATATTATGGAGAGTGGGCTTATGTAGAATTATATATATACATATATGTAATTCTATTTCATTTTTTAATTTTTTTGAAAAATGGGATGATGGTTCCTAGCTTTTGTCAGACTCCCAGAATGACCTGGGGCTCACAAAAGGTTAAGTCTCAGTAGCCTCAATTTAGTGGGTCAAGGTTAGGACCCATGAAACCTGCTTCCTTTGATTTGTGCTGGATTCCTTAAGCTCAGTGGCTGGCTTTTCAAGTGGAGTATTAAATTGAGAGGCAGGCTGGCTTAGTAAAACAGGCATTGGATTAGATTTGAGGGGCTTCCCCCCATAGTCTACTCTTTCATTGTGCAACATTGCCAGTCTCTTTTTTTCTCCTCCCAGGACCTTGGCAACCCTGTTTCTTGGTAACTAGTTTGATGGTCAAGCTCTATTTCTCCATCTTGCGTTTCTCCAGCAACACAATGCAAGCTTCCTCTCCAACTCCTTTGAAGCTCTTGCTCAGACACTTATCTCAGGCCCTCCAAGGATCCATCATTCAAGCCTTCCCTGCTTCCTATAGAGGCACAAGTATAAGACATGAAGCTTTCTCTCAAGCTGCTCTCATTTTTGTTCATTCATATTTGTCTGTCCCTGGGAGGAAATGTGCCAGGGAGGATGTTTACCAAGGTGTGACAAACTACAACAGGGGCACCAGATTTCCAGTCTTTGTTTATTACCAGAAGTTTACCAGACTTGGGTCAATCACTCCTACATCCCTTGCTTAAATCTTCAGTGGCTTTCTGAAGTTTTTAAGATAAAGACCCAAATCTTCACAAGATCTATGGGGCCTTAAATGACTTCGCCCTTACCTTCCTCCCCATTCCCTACTTCCCCTTTGTGGTCTCTCTGTTTTATGCACTCTAACCTCACTGACTTATTTGTAATTCTTCACAAATACACCAATTGACTCCTTCCATTGGGCCTTATCCTGCAAGTTCACTTTGTGCAAAACACTACAACCTATCACAACTATCACCAGGTAACCCAGGTAATGTCAACTCACTGTTCAATTTTTTTTTAAGTTGGTGTCTCACTCTGTCACCCAGGCTGAAGTGCCGTGGCATGATCATGGTTCACCGCAGCCTCAATATCCTGAGCTCAGGTCATCCTTCTGCTGCAGCCTCCCAAGTAGTTAGCACTATAGGTATGTGCCACTATGCCCAGCTATTTTTTTTAACAGATACAAGTTCTTGCTATGTTTCCCAGGCTAGTCTCAGATTGCTGGGCTCAAGTGATCCTCCCACCTCAGCTTCCTAAAGGACTGAGATTACAGGTGTGAGCCACTGCACCTGGTCAACTCATTGTTCTGATCTCAGTTCACACAACACTTCCTCCCTGTCTCTGTCATGCATTCTCATAGTGCATGTTTCTTTTCTTTGTAGGACTACCATAAGTAGAGCGGTTACACCTGTTTGTATGAATAGTTGATTTCTGCCTATCTCTTTCACAGGATTGTATACTCCATGAAGTCAGGGACGTGTGCTCATCCATCTGTAGATATTCAGTGCTTGGCACACAGGTGTTTGATAAATGTTTGCTCAATACACGGAATAAGGTAACTAATAATCACTGATCTATATCAAACACTATATATTCACACAATTCTAATACAGTCATCCAGTTTATTTGCACACAGCCCTGTGAAATACAGACTGTTAGTATAATTATTTGGAAGATGAGGAAACCAAGGCATAGGGAGTTAAGTTCCTTGCTCAAGTCCAAATAGCTAACAGATAGCAAAGCTGGGAAAAATCTATGACATTTGGCTCTGGATCCCATTCTATTGACCATGTCCTGCCTTCACTGCCCTGCTGGGCCTCACTGGGTAGTCATGAAATGAAGGATGTACAAACAGTACAACAAGAGCTCTACTGGATTATTTTAACTGAAACTTCACAGTGGTTTTGCATGTTATTTCATTGCCTTAGAGAGCTCTTTGCTCTGGAGCATGGATTTATGATTCTGACTTGTCATCTCCTTCCACCTAATTTTCCAGGGCCTTATCGGTGCCTATACAGGGCTAGATGTGCTTTTGGAAGGTATCATGGAGGCTCTGAGAATAAGTTATGGGCCTTTAATTTTGAGGTTCTCCAATCTTTCAATGGGAAATTATGTACCATGAGTAGGGTTTTGAAGAAGCCTGCCTGAGACCAATTAAGCCACAGCAGCAGAACAATAAAGGCCTGTCTGTGTTCAGAGGACAGAGTAACAAAACCAAGTTTCAGGCTGCACCTTCCTCAGTAAAGTGAGAATGATAGGTCTGAGACCAAGGAATGTTTCTTTGACCAGTTCCTGCATTCATGTAACTTCTTTCTCCTCACTGGCACAAATTTCTTCATGACACATGTCTTTAGACAGTCCTGGGATAGTAAAGGATTTCTCCATGGCATTGACTTATTCAGCTGGCATTTATTAAACATGTGAGAAGGGATCAGGGGTTCACTAGGACATCAGATACTGGCCCTGGAGCAGACTTTCTTGTTGGGGGTTATGAGAGCTACCATTTCTCTAGTACCTTCTCTGTGTTCTGCATCATTCTCAGAATTTTGCATCTGTTTTCTCACATAATCATTACAGCAAATTTAATGCTATTCATATGTTACAGATAAGGAAAGTGAGGATTGCACTGAGTCAGTTCTCCACCGGTTCATGAAGTTGGGAACTTGTAGAGCCTGGACCATCCTCAAGTGTCTGTGGTGCCAAAGCCAGTCCACGTAACTGCAGTTCCTAGATGGGAACTGAAGTTTATGACCTAACCTTACTGAGCTTCAGTTTCCTCTATGAAATGAGATAAAACTTTTACCTTGATGTAAGCAGCTGCAAGAATTGAAAGGCTAAGTTGTGTAAAGTGTTTACTTATCACAGTGCTGGGCTCATTGTAAGTCTCAATATAGGGAAGCCACTCTTATTCTTACATTATCATCATCACCATCACTGTTTGCCAAGAGAGAGGCATATACAAAGTACAATGGTGATACAAAGGAAGGGGCAATCACTTTTTAAAAAAATCTTTTCAATCCAGTTTATGTAAGGCTGAACAATACTACTCCCATTCACATCTGATTTGGGTCTCTGGCCACAAACTCTAGAGATATGCATGTTTCTGATAACTTTTGCTGTACATCTTTTATGTTCTTGGTCACATTGAGTATTTAGACAAGATGTTCAGAAAGGCTATTTTCATTCAGGCCGCTCAGAGTAGAGGGCAATCATTTTTACCAGGAGGACAGGGGTAGGGGGCAGAGTGAGGATAAATGTAAAGCATCAAAATTTGAACTGTGAGAGGAGCTTGAAACTTGGACTTGAGGAGGAGAACATGTATGTGGGGATTTGGGATCGAAAGGGTATTCCATAAGAAGCAGCAGCTGAGTGAAAGCAAAGAGATAAGAGAACACTGGTGATGACTATGGTTGGTGAGCAGACAATTTGACAGATTCGTGAGATGTGGGTGTAAAGATGCCTTGGGGTGAGAGTTTTGAGAACCAAGTTGAGTGTGGGCTTGATTCATAGAAAGAGGGGAAACAATGATTTTAAGAAAAGGAGTGACATGAGCAGAGCTGTGCCCCAGGAAGATTTGGCACTATGACTTACCCTCTGTGGCTGGGGTGCTCATGAGGGAGTTGCAGGAGGTGAGGTTTGGGGCTGAGAAACCACTTCATGACAAGCCTGACCCAATGCAGTGCTGTCTGGTGAGCAAGGCTTATGTTGGTTTTCAATGGGGAAGGAGAATCTGCCACCCCTGGGCCCACCTTATGGAATGTTTAAGACTTAACAGGTCTTGGAAGGTATATTCTCAACCAGTCACAGTACTTTTGTAGCAGTCTCTTATTCTGCTTTATTAATTTGAAATCTATACATGCCTTTGGAGTCCATGGAATTCTCAGACCTACCTTGTGACAAGATGATGGAAATACTTTGACCTTGAGCTTATTGAAGGCAAAGATTGGGTGTGTTGCTTGATTGCTTGATGTTTGTGCATATTCAACAAGTGAATAAGTGAGTGAGTGGATCATTGAATCTTCACTTGACTCTTGAAGCAACTAAGATGAGATATTATGAAAATATCTCCAGGTCTCATGGTTGGTCACACATATGACTGGGACTTGAACCCAGGGCTTTTCATCTCTTCCAATTTTATTATTTTCACCCTTTTTCATTACTTCCTTAAATGGATATTTTCCAAAACATACACAATTTAATGGCTTGTAATCCTGCTTGCTTTTTTGTTTGTTTGTTTGTTTTCTTCCTAAAAGCAGAACTCTGCCTTTTCCCTTTTAAGTCAGTCGCAGAGAGAACATTTGGTTTTGTGCCCTCTGAGAGTTGATTTTCTAGCCCATGAGCCCGTGCTCTGATTTGATGTGAGATAATGGAGCTTAGCCTTCAGAGATATGAAAGGTACCAATTGTTTTTTTCTCCAAGCATTCAGAGACAGCTGTTTTTTTTTTCTTTTCTTTCTTTATTTTATTTCCCCTTACAAAGCTTTCTTTTTCTTGCAGCAAGGAGGATTAAGGATGAGGGGTAGAAGGAGGAACTCAGATTAGTCTATGTCTCAGAGGCCTTGAATAATTTGTGGGGAGTAATGAAATAACATAAAACTATAACTTCTCATTGTTCTCTGCTGATTCCACCTCCCACTGCCAGTCTATTCTTTCCATCAAATATGTATAATATTGGTGGTAGAGCAGATTGAAAACTTCTCTTTTCTTGAGGATGCACAGTCAATCAATCTTAAAGAAAGAGCATGTTATCAAAGAGGTCCATTGTCAAACACCTCTCTCCCTCTTTTGGTCC
>NW_006969205.1:0-8650 GCF_000164805.1 Carlito syrichta | reverse complement strand
CCTGTAGGAACTCAAATCATTTTACCAAAAAGATACATGCACCCATATGTTTTTTACAGCTCTAATCACAATTGGAATAAAAACATAGTACCAACCATGTTGCCCATCAAAGCTGGAATGGGTAAAATAAATGAGGTATATATACAGTGGAATATGATGCAGCCATAAACAAGGACAGATAGAAGGATTTTGCAGAACGTTTGATGGATATGTGGTGGGTCATTTTCAGTGATTTATCACAGAACCAAACAAGAGAGTTCCATATGTTCTCACTCATGAGGTGAACTGGATCACTTACAGTGGTGTAAGAAAGTGATTGGCAGTAGTGGAATCCTGTTTAGGGGAAGGGTTAAGAATGGCACTGGTAGAATACTGCTAAGAATGGGAGGGGCATACCTCAACCACTAGGGACCCTGCATAATCAATGGTTGTATATCTAACTTTGAATTGTAACCCACATTCTTAAAAAAATTAAAATACATAAATAAATGAAAGCTGTGAAATATGAAACAGATTTCATTTGTTTATTCTACTTTTTATTATTATTTTTTAAATTTAAAAATGGTAGCAATTCAGGGTTGGGCCTAGAAATTTTCATTATGCAGGGATTGATTTTTTTTAAGAATTGTATAATACTCCAATGATAACTCCTTTTCCTTTTAATACATTGGGATACATCATATAATTGGGCCTTCAAAATTGACAACTACAGTGTTTCTCACTTACATTCTGAATGTTTTATTCTGCCTAAGTTGAAACTTGTTAAGATTCCATATGTATATCATTCTTCGAAAACTGAACCTTGAGATTCAGTGTACGTAAATACTATTCAAAAGGCAGAATGCAAAACAAATCTTAAAAATTTATGAAAAGAAAAAAGTATCATAATTTAATACAGAGTTTTTCATTCTTAAAATTTGTGTAAATTTTCTTCGTGCACTCAGTATTCGCTGTTTGTTAATTTTGATTAAAATTTACAGATGTGCAATCCTTAGAGAAAAGTAATCACATTTACTTAATATTTTGACCCAATTTGTATTTTTTTAAGAGTATTACCATTAAATCCCCTGATATTTTCTCTACCTAAGACATAATGCTGTTCTCTGCAACAAAGTATGCGATTAACCTGATACTTTTAATCAGCAATCATTTAAAATGAAGCATGCAGAAAAAAGAGAATTTTGGGCCCAGTATGAATAAGCCAAAATAACATAGATGTTTACAAAGTAGTAAGTATTTGGGCTCTGCATTAGTTTAAAAATTTAGGTAATTAAAAATTGTGGAAAATTTCATATGATCTTAGCAAAAGCAATGTTTAAATTCTGTAGGAAAAACTGATCAAAGACTCCTACACAATACTAAAAACATCCAAAAGTTTCTAAACTAAAGAATGTGTCAAAATATTATTTGGTTGTACTATAACCAAGCTCCAACAGAATTCCATGATCATAACAATAAAAGACTAACTACCTCGTGGGAAACTCCCTCAGGTCCCCTACAAGTTTGGGAGTTTCTCGGTCCTCTCAATAAAGACTGCTTTTTAAAAAAGAAAGACTACCTCCTTACAGGATTCTTGAATGGTCACTTACCCCTCGAGAAATTTTCGGATGTGTTCATCATGAACACCCATGGTTATCTTCACTTCTTTGGAATGAAATCAGTCATGTCTAACGCATTTGGCAGAGCACTGTACACAAGTGTTTGAAGACGAAGGATTGCTCAGTAGTAAAGTTCCCTCCCATTATGAAGTCAAAGTTCTGAGGCTGATGTCATCAATGACAATTTGACATGTTTGTTTCCCTGAATTTACTTACCTATTTTAATGAAAAAATAGCCTTTTAGTCAGTCTACAGATTCAATGAAATAACCATCAAGTTAAAATCATTCTTCTCAGAACTGGAAATTACAAAAAAGAATTCATATGAAACCATCATGAATAGCCAAAAGAAACTTATCAAAGAAACAAATCAGGAGCTATCACAGTTCCAGACTTCAAATTTTACTGTATGTTTACATTAATCAGCACAACCTGTTATGGGTACAAGAAAAGGTCCATAGGCTAATGGAACAGGACACAGAATGACATGCTCAAATCCTCAACCAACTCATCTTTGAAGAAACCTCCAAGACCCACTGAGTAATGGAGATCATAGTCAGTAAATGGTGCTGGGAACAGGCTGATAACATGCACAAGATTAAAACATGACCACGATCTATCACCATACACATTAACTCCATATGGATCAAAGAACTAAATCTAAAAACAAATTATAAAAATCTTAGAAAACGCAGGAGACACCATTAGTGAAACCTGAATCGGAAACTATTTCCCCTTCAGGGCTCTAAATACCCATGTCTTAAGACATAAGTAAGACAAGTAAGATCGCATCAAATTAATATACTTCTGCAAAACAAAATAAAATGTCAGAAGGGCAGGTATAAAGTCAACAGAATGGGAAAAACGGTTTTCCACCTATATATCAGTAAAGAGGCTTTACATCTCCGATCTACAAGAAACTAAAACACTCAGAAATGCCAGAGAAACATTCCCTTTGAAAAGTCTGCAATATACGTGACTGGACACTTTTCATAAGAAGAGACACGGGCAGCCAGCAGAAACATGAAAATTGCTCAATCTCACTCATCATCAAAGAAATGTGAGTGAAGCCACTTTTAATAGCACATCCAAGCTCCAACAGGACTCTGTGATCATAATAATAAAAGACTATGTCGTGCGCAACTCCCTCAGGTCCCCTCCCAGTTTGGAAGTTTCTCAGTACTCTCAGTAAAGACTGCTTTAAAAAAAAAAGGAATACCTCGTTTAGACGATTCTTGATTGGTCACATGCCCACGGAGAAATTTTTGGATGTGTTCACCATGTGAACATATAGTTATCTTCACTTCTTTGGGATGAAATCCAACTTGTCTACCGCATTTGGCAGAGCACTGTACACAAGTGCTTGAAGACTAAGGATTGCTCAGTGGTAAAGGTCCCTCCCTTTATGATGTCAAAATTCTGAGGCTGATGTCATAAATGGCAACTTGACATGCTTGTTTCCCTGAATGTACTTACCTCTTTTAATGCAAAAATTAGCCTTTTAGTCAATCTGCAGATTCAATGATATAACCGTTACGCTATCATCATTGTTCTCAGACATGGAAATTACAAAACAGAATTCCTATGAAACCATAAAATATCATGAATATAAAAAGACTGTTATCAAAAGAAACAAAGCAGGAACTATCACAGTTCCAGACTTCAAATTTTACTATATGTTCACAGTAATCAACACAGCATGGTATTGGTACAAGAATAGGTTCATAGGCCAATGGATGAGGACAGAGAATGAAATACTCAAATCCTCAACCAACCCAGCTTTGAAAAAACCTCCAAGACCCACTGAGTAATGGAGAACATATTCAGTAAATGCTACTGGAAAATGCTGACACATGTAAAAGATTGAAACAGGACCCCTATCTATCATCATACACATTAACTCTATATGGATCAATGACCTAAACATAAAACAACAAATTTTAAAAGTCTTAGAAAACGCAGGAGACACCATTAGGGGGACTAGAATCGGAAACTAATTCCTCTTCAGAGGCCTTAATACCCATGCCTTAAGACGTGAGTAAGACTAGTGGGATGTCATCAAATTAATATACTTCTGCAAAACAAAAGAAACCGTCAGAAGAGCAGGAATACAGCCAACAGAATGGGAAAAACGATTCTCCACCTATATATCTGTAAAGAGGCAATACATCTAGGATCTCCAAGAAACTCAAACACTCAGAAACATCAGATAAACATTAATTTTGAAAAGTGTGCAAAATACGTGATTGGGCACTTTTCATAAGAGGAGATATGGGTAGCCAGCAAACACATGAAAATTGCTCAGCCTCACTCATTCTCAAAGAAATGCAAATGAAACCGCTTTGAAATATCACATACCCCCTGTGATACTGGCAATCATTAATAAAACAAACTATAACAGATGCAGGTCAGGATATTGGAAGAAATAAATGCTTTTACACTGCATGTGGACTGAAAACCAGAACAATATCTTTGGAAAACAGTGTGGTGGTTTGTAAAGGAACAAGTTCTTGACCCACCATGTGACTCAGAATTTCCCCTGTCGAGAATATACCTGGAGGAACTCAAATAATTTTTACCAAAAACATACATGCACCCGTATGCTTTTTGCAGCTCTTATCACAATTGCAAAAAAACATAGTACCACACATGTTGCCCATCAAAACTGGAATGGGTAAAAAATGAGATATACACACAGTGGAATATTATGCAGCTATAAAAAAGGATAGATAGAAGGATTGTGAAAAGGTTTGATCGATATGAAGTAGGTCATTTTCAGTGATTTATCACAGGACCATAGAACAGAGTTCCATACGTTCTCATTCATGAGCTAAACAGGATCACTTACAGTGCTGTTAGAAATTGGCAGTGGAAACCTCTTTAGGGGGAGGGGTGAGATTGGCTGAGGAGGGACACTGCTAAGGAAGGGAGGGGCATACCTCATCAATCAGGGACACTGCATAGTCAATGGTTGTATATCTAACTCTGAATTATAACCCACATGTTTTAAAACATTAAAATAAATAATTAAATTTACAAATAAATGAAAGTGGTAAAATATGCAACTGACTTTATTTGTTTATTCTACTTTTTATTTTTTTTTTTACTTAAAAGTGGTACATCAGGGTTGGGCCTAGAAATGTTCATTATGCAAGGATTGGTTTTTTAAGAATTGTATAATACTCCAATTATAACTCCCTTTCCTTTTAAAACGTTGAAATACATGGTATAATTCTCTCTTCAAAACTGACAACTACAGTGTTTCTCGCATAAATTCTGAATGTTTTCTTCTGCCTAAATTGAAACTTGTTGAGATTTCAGATCTATATCATTCATAGAAAACTGAACCTTGAGATTCAGTGTATGTAAGTGCTATTCAAAAGGCAGAATGCATAATGAATCTTAAAAATTTTAGAAAATAAAACAGTATCATAATTGAATACAGCTTTTTTTATTCTGAAAATTTGTGTAAATTTTCTTGGTGCACTCTGTATTTTCTGCTTGTTAATTTTGATTTAATATTACCAATGGGAAATCCTTAGAGAAAACTAATCACAATCCCTTTATATTTTAAACCAATTTATATTTTCAAAAGAGGATTTCCATTGAATTCCCTAGTGTTTTCTCTACCTAAGACATGATGCTGTACTCTTCAACAAAGTATCCGATTAATCTGATACTTTTGATCACCAACCATTTAAAATGAGGCACACAGAAAAAGAGAATTTGGGGCCCAATATGTATAAACCAAAATAACATGGAGATTTACAAAGTAGTAGGTATTTGGGCACTTCATTAGAATAAAAATTTAGATAATTGAAAACTGGAAAATTGACTATGATCTTAGCAAAAGAAATGTTCAAATCCTGTAGTAAAAACTGTTCAAAAGCTGTTTCACAGTTTTAAAAACATCCAAAAGTTTCTAAACTAAAGAAAGTGCTAAAATATTATTTGATTCTGCTACATCCAAGCTCCATCAGGACTCCGAGATCATAATGTTAAAATACTACCTCGTGGGCAACTCTCTCAGGTTCCTTCCAAGTTTGGGAGTTTCTTGGTCCTTTCAATAAAGACTGCTTAAAAAGAAAAAAATAAATGACGACCTCGTTTAGCTGATTGTTGAATGGCCACTTTCCCATGGAGAAATTTTTGGTTGTGTTCACCATGTGAACATGTGGTTATCTTCACGCCTTTGGAATGAAATCCAAGGTGTCTACTGCATTTGGCAGAGCACTGTGCACAAGTACTTGAAGCCTAAGGATTGCTCAGTAGTCAATGTCCCTCCCATTATTATATCAAAGTTCTGAGACTGATGTCATAAATGACAATTTGACATGCTTGTTTCCCTGACTTTACTTACCTCTTTTACTGTAAAAACTAGGCTTTTAGTCTATCTACAGATTCAATGAAATAACCATTAAGTTATCATCATTCTTCTCAGAAATCGAAATTACAAAGGGAATTCATATGAAACCATAAACCATCATGAAAAGCCAAAAGAAAATTATCAAAAGAAACAAAGGAGGAGCAATCGCAGTTCCAGACTTCAAATTGTACTAAATGTTTACAGTAATCAACACAGCCTGGTATTGGTACAAAAATAGGCCCATAGGCCAATGGATCAGGCCAGAGAATGATATCCTCAAATCCTCAACCAACTCATCTTTGAAAAAACCTTCAAGACCCACTGGGTAATGGAGAACATATTCTGTAAATGGTGCCTTGAAAAGGCTGACAACATGCACAAGATTGAAATAGGACCCCTATATATCACCATACACATTAACTCTATATGGATCAAAGACCTAAACGCTGAAAAATAAATTACAAAAAATTTAGAAAACAGAGGACACACCATTAGGGAAACTGGAATCGGAAACTAATTCTTCTACAGGACCCTAAATACCCATGCCTTAAGACGTAAGTAAGACAAGTGGGATATCATCAAATTAATATACTTCTGCAAAACCAAAAGGGCAGGGATACAGTCAACAGAATGGTAAAAATGATTCTCCACCTATATATCTGTAAAGAGACATTACACCTAGGATCTACAAGAAACTCAAACACTCAGAAAAAACAGATAAACATTCCCTTTGAAAAGTGTGAAAATACATGATTGGACACTTTTCATAAGAACAGATACAGGCAGCCAGGAGACACATGAAAATTGCTCAGCCTCACTCATCATCAAAGAAAAGCAAATTAAACCTCTTTGAAATACCAGAAACCCCCTGTAAGACTGGCCATGATTTATAAAACAAACCATAACAGATGCAGATAAGGATTTGGGAAGAAATACATGCTTCTACACTGAATGTGCACTGAAAGGTAAAGCAACACCTTGGAAAACAGTGTGGTGGTTTGTAAAGGGACAAGATACCATGTGACTCAGTAATTTCCCTGTCGAGAACTTACCTTGAGGAACACAAATCATTTTATCAAAAGATACCTGAACCAGTATGTTTTCTGCAGCTCTAATAACAAATGCAATAAAACATTGTACCAACCATGTTGCCCATCAAAGCTGGAATGGATAAAATAAATGTGGTATATACACAGTGCATTATTATGCAGTGAATTATTATGCAGTGCATTATTATGCAGTCAAGAAAAAGGGAGAATTAGAAGTATTTTGCAGAACGTTTGCTGGATATAAGGTCAGTCATTTTCAGTGATTTATCACAGAAACAAAGAACAGAGTTCCATATGTTCTCACACATGAGCTTAACTGGATGACTTGTAATGCTGTAAGAAAGTGATGGGCAGTAGTGGAAAACTGTTTACAGGGATGGGTGACATTGGCAGTGGAGGGATACTGTTGGTAAGGGAGGGGAATTCCACATAAACCAGGGACCTGATATAATCAATGTTCGTATATCTACCTCTGATTTGTCCCCCCCCATTTAAAAAAATAAAATAAATAATTAAATAAATAAATATATGAAAGCTGTAAATATGCAACTGACTTTATTTGTTTATACTATTTTTTTTATTTTTTACTTTAAAAATGGTTACAATTCAGGGTTGGGTCTGAAAATGTTCATTATGCAGTGATTGATTTTTTAAGAATTGTATAATACTCCAATGATAACTCCTTTTCCTTTGAATACGTTGGAATACATGACAGAACTCTGCCTTCAAAATTGACAACTACAGTGTATCTCACATAAATTCTGAATGTTTTATTCTGCCTAAATTGAAACTTGTTGAGATACCAGATCTATATAATTCTTCCAAAACTGAACCTTGAGATTCAGTGTAACTAAGTGCTGTTCAGAAGACAGAATGCATAATAAATATTAAAGATTTTAGAAAAAAACAGTGACATAATTGAACATAGCTTTTTCCATTATTAAAATTTGTGAATATTTTCTTGGTGTACATTGTATTTTCTACTTGTTAATTTTGATTAAATAATACAGATGTGCAATTCTTAGAGAAAAGTTTCCATTATATATTTGAAGTAAATATAAAATCACATTCCATTCATATTTTAATCCAATTTATATTTTTAAAGGAGTATTTCCATCGGATTCCCCAGTATTTTCTCTACCTAAGACACAATGCTGTACTCTGTAACAAAGTATTGGATTAATCTGATACTCTTAATCAACAAACTTATAAAACGAGGCACACAGGAAAAGTAGAATTTGGGGCCCAATATATATAAACCAAAATAACATGGAGATTTACAAAGCAGGAAGTATTTGGGCTCTGTAGTAGTATAAAAATTTAGATAATTGAAAATTCTGGAAAATGGTCTTAGCAAAAGCAATGTTCAAATCCTGTAGGAAAAACATCTCAAAGGCTGTTACACAATACTAAACACATCCAAAAGTTACTAAAGTAAAGAAAGTGATAAAATATTATTTGAGTGTGCTATAACTAAGCTCCAACAGGACTCCGTGACCATAATAATAAAAGACTACATCGTGGGCAACCCCCTCAGGTCCCCTCCAAGTTTGGGAGTTTCTCGGTCCTCTCAATAAACACTGCTTAAAAAAAATTAGACTACTTCGTTTAGAGGAATCTTGAAAGGTCACTTATCCC
>NW_006969204.1:0-671 GCF_000164805.1 Carlito syrichta | reverse complement strand
TGGGACTCCAGAGAGGGCAGCTGGAATTGCCCACAAAGCCTGCCCTGGCAGAGTGCATGGGACAGGGCCACATATTCTCTGGGGAAGCCACCCCTCATCCAGCCTCGTTACCCAGGGTGGACCTGTTTGCTCCTCTCAGGGACTGCCTCAGGGAAAGGGAGTGTGTGACTCTCAAGCCTTGGGGGGACAGTTGGGCAACTCACTCCTGTCTCTTCTGCACTCAGGGAGGCCAAGATGGGAAGATAGACAGAGCCCGGTAGCTGGTACCAGGCTGAACCATAGAAAGCCCCCTCCTCTACACCAAGAAAAACCCAGAAAACCTTGAGTGATGGCAGGCCTGGCAGGGGGATAGCCTCAGACCAAGAGTTCAAGACCAAACTGGAAGACCAGAATGTTGACCAAATAGAAAGCCTGTGATCACAGCATTTGGGAGTCTGAGACCGAGAGGAAGGCCTGAGTTGGGCAGTTTGAGAGCATCCAGGACATCTGAGTGAGGAAACAAAAGAGAGAAAGGAAAAGAAAGAAATCCATTCTCCTGTAAATCTTCTGCCATCAGTCCTTCATCCCACCCCTGCCACATGTGAAGGTCCCCCACGTTCAACACCTTACAGCCCCAAATGTCTGCCCCCACTTTGGTGTGGGAGTTCCCCAGGTTCCCTGACAGAGTTAGG
>NW_006969203.1:0-553 GCF_000164805.1 Carlito syrichta | reverse complement strand
CACAGAAAATAAGCTCAAAAGACAGATACTCAACGTTCAAGAGATAAGTGACGTCCTCAAGAGGCGTAACCTAAGAATAATCGGACTCCCTGAGGCAGAAAGAGAAACAGCGACCACATTGGAACAAACTCTCCATGAGATCATTCAAGAAAACTTCCCTCATCTAATCAGTGATGCAAAAATTCAAACACAAGAGATTCAGAGAACCCCCGCAAGACAACAAATGAGAAGACCAACTCCTAGACACATAATAATTTGCAAAAATAAAGTAGGCACAAAAGAAAAAATCATAAAGGCAGCAAGAGAAAAAGGCCAGATCACCTACCATGGAAGACCAATCAGAATAGCAGCAGATTTATCTGCAGAAACCATGAAGGCTAGGAGAGCTTGGAGCCCTATCTTCAAAGTCCTAAAAGATAAAAAATTTGAACCAAGAATAACATACCCGGCCAAGTTAAGCTTCATCAGTGAGGGAGAATTAAAATCTTTCCCAGATATCCAATCCCTAAGAACTTATGATGCCACCAAACCATCTCTACCTGAAACACTTAAG